>NW_027104043.1:0-196031 GCF_902728285.1 Clytia hemisphaerica
CTGATAAAAGGATTATTGTTACGGGATTTAGTTTGTCTAAAATTGTTCCCTCCATTACTTTTTTCTTTTTTTCTATACATATGTTTGAATTAGTCGTCTAGCTTGCTAGAGTAGAAGTAATACGGTAATTGTGTTTTACAATGATCAGTTATGAAGAAAAACGGAGAGTATTTTGAGCGTTTTCTTTTGAGTAACATTTTTATACCTTAAAGATTTAGACTGCTTTACCTGAAATTTATTGATATTTTAGCTCATTTAGGTATGTGTACACCTTTTTTCCGATTTTTTGTCAAAAAATTTTTTTTCAGTCAAAGTGGAAGAAAAGTTACTGGATTTCATTTTGGTAAAATCGCGATCTTAAAATCTTTTTTTGATCCATCGTTATAACCATTAAATCTGATACGCTTCGCACCCAAAACGCGTTAGAACCTAGACCCTTCACTGATACGCTTCACACCCAAAACATCTTAGAACCACACCCTTCCACTGATACGCTTCGCACCCAAAACGCGTTAGAACCTAGACCCTTCACTGATACGCTTCGCACCCAAAACATCTTAGAACCACACCCTTCCACTGATACGCTTCGCACCCAAAACGCGTTAGAACCTAGACCCTTCACTGATACGCTTCGCACCCAAAACACCATAGAACCACACCCTTCCACTGATACGCTTCGCACCCAAAACGCGTTAGAACCTAGACCCTTCACTGATACGCTTCGCACCCAAAACACCATAGAACCACACCCTTCCACTGATACGCTTCGCACCCAAAACGCGTTAGAACCTAGACCCTTCACTGATACGCTTCGCACCCAAAACACCATTAGAACCACACCCTTCCACTGATACGCTTCGCACCCAAAAACGCGTTAGAACCTAGACCCTTCACTGATACGCTTCGCACCCAAAACACCTTAGAACCACACCCTTCCACTGATACGCTTCGCACCCAAAACGTGTTAGAACCTAGACCCTTCACTGATACGCTTCGCACCCAAAACGTGTTAGAACCTAGACCCTTCCACTGATACGCTTCGCACCCAAAACGCGTTAGAACCTAAACCCTTCACTGATACGCTTCGCACCCAAAACACCATAGAACCACACCCTTCCACTGATACGCTTCGCACCCAAAACGCGTTAGAACCTAGACCCTTCACTGATACGCTTCGCACCCAAAACACCCATTAGAACCACACCTTCCACTGATACGCTTCACACCCAAAACGCGTTAGAACCTAGACCCCTTCACTGATACGCTTCGCACCCAAAACACCATAGAACCACACCTTTCCACTGATACGCTTCGCACCCAAAACGCGTTAGAACCTAGACCCTTCACTGATACGCTTCGCACCCAAAACCATTAGAACCACCCCTTCCACTGATACGCTTCGCACCCAAAACGCGTTAGAACCTAGACCCTTCACTGATACGCTTCGCACCCAAAACACCATAGAACCACACCCTTCCACTGATACGCTTCGCACCCAAAACGCGTTAGAACCTAGACCCTTCACTGATACGCTTCGCACCCAAAACACCATTAGAACCACACCCTTCCACTGATACGCTTCGCACCCAAAACGCGTTAGAACCTAGACCCTTCACTGATACGCTTCGCACCCAAAACGCGTTAGAACCTAGACCCTTCACTGATACGCTTCGCACCCAAAACACCATTAGAACCACACCCTTCCACTGATACGCTTCGCACCCAAAACGCGTTAGAACCTAGACCCTTCACTGATACGCTTCGCACCCAAAACACCAGAACCACACCCTTCCACTGATACGCTCGCACCCAAAACGCGTTAGAACCTAGACCCTTCACTGATACGCTTCGCACCCAAAACACCATGGAACCACACCTTTCCACTGATACGCTTCGCACCCAAAACACGTTAGAACCTAGACCCTTCACTGCTACGCTTCGCATCCAAAACACCATATAACTACACCCTTCCACTGATACGCTTCGCACCCAAAACGCGTTAGAACCTAGACCCTTCACTGATACGCTTCACATCCAAAACGCCTTAAACCACACCCTTCCACTGATACGCTTCACACCCGAAACGCGTTAGAACCTAGACCCTTCACTGATACGCTTCACATCCAAAACGCCTTAAACCACACCCTTTCACTGATACGCTTCACATCCAAAACGCAATAGAACCACACCCTTCCACTGAGTGTATCGTCTAGCGAGGGAAAAGAAAATTTTTTGATGTGAAGGTTCTAATTATTTCTCTCAAAGTTCAGTGTGTAAAGGACCATCAAATAAAACCTGGAATATGGATAGTATCAATACAGACTAATTATATATCCAAGGGGAGGAAAGCGAGATAGGAGCTTTTTTCTTTGGGGAAGTGACAAGATCAACTAACTGCAATCAGAACAGAGTCGCAATGAAGGTAGAGAAGACAAATTCTAAAATCAAAGTTACTAGAGTTACTTTGATCAAAATCAAAATGAAGATCGACACTGCCGCAGACGTTTGAGCTATTGGAGAAAAAAAACATCTACCTCTATTCAGAATCCAGCTGAAAGATTTGAGTAATCATGATCGAAAGTTAGTTGGACCAGATAAGCATAGATTTAAATGACACGGGTGTTTTGTTACGAGCCTGAGTTGGGCAAAAGTCAACCTCGGGCAAATTAAGGCATGTCCAAATTTACCTTAATTTTTTATCACCGTTTCCACTTGTCATAGCATATCACTTCATACATCGAAAGAAGCGTATTGGAGGGTAGATCACTGGAATAGCTGTGCCATAATTAAATTTTTCACCCAAAAAAAGATATTAGGCAAAAACCAAAAAATGCTGACGTCAGCAATACTTGTTTTTTGAATAACTCCAGTTTGGCTTATGGTATAAACATGAAATTTAGAGAAAAGTTGCATATCAATAATAGGAACATTTTTGCATAACTTTTTTTTCAAATTTTGCTGACAACAGCAGAAATCAGCAAAATACAAAATTTTGCAATAGAGTTTCGATGTATGAAGTGATATGATATGACAAGTGGAAACGGTGATAAAAAATTAAGCTAAATTTGAAAAATCTGGACAGGCCTTAATTTGCCTGAGACGTTTGAAGTGATATATGTCTGTCACCAAGTACCCACTCCACGACTTGGACAACCAGGAATTGAAGCTTTTTTACAATCATATCAGGAATCAACTTGGTGGAAGACCAAAAGTAGATCAAAAGTAAAATTATAAATAGTGAGAATGACTTTGTAAAATATTTTAAAAAAATTTGGGAGTCTAGGGCAAGTGAAAGGAGGGCTATTTCACATTAATCTCGACGAATCAGCCACACCATTCCACATTATCTGCACCGAGAAAAGTTCAAATTCCGTTACTGGAACCATTGCGAATGGAGATTGATCGCATGCTGCAGATGGGAGTTATCGAAAATAGAACACCCAACAGACTGGTGTCNCTATATATATATAGGGCCCATTTACGGCTTTTTTTGTCACTCTCACATGTCTTTGCTATGCAAACAGAGTGGAGGGACGGAAGAGTTCTGAAACGCGCGCAACCCCTTTTATATTGATCCCGATTATTCAAACGGCCTGTACTTTTGAAGAGTTTATTTAAAACTATCTTTATTCCACGAATCCACTTTTTTGGGCTCTTAATCACGTATGAGCAGTATATTATTAGGGAGATAATAAATGTGTTATATAGTGTGTACTAGTAATGTGTTATAGGCCATTTCACAGTCGAAATGGATCATGGGTAATCAGGACTGATTGCGCCTCCATTACGGCTTCCCGTTGGCTAGACGCAAAAATCTTCAATTTTTTTCAAAACTTTGGACCAATAGTAAGTCGTTATTAGCGCGCAGTGGTCCTGATTACCCTTACGCTTTGCGACTGTGAAATGGCCTATTGCGCCCGTCAAGTACCCTGAGTATCAGAGGTCAAGTTTTCAAAAAGAAAATATTAACCTCTGAGGACGAGGTTGGGGTTTCCAATCGGAAGGCGCTGCATTGCAAAACGTTCGAAAATAGTCAATCGAATTTTGTTTTTAAAACGCAGAACACAATTACGTCACGAAAGAAAGAAAAATAAACACAGAAATCGAATCAAAACAAAAAGGGATCAGGTCGGGTTAGCGTGGTACATGGGCACCAAGCCTATCAGTGAGAGTGACTGATACGCTTGGCGCCCAAAGATAAATTTACTGACCGAAAGTAAACCCCGCCTAGTTTCATTACGCTCGCACCCAAACGCGTTTGACCTTCCGATACGCTTCGCCCCAAAACGCGTAGAACCTAGACCCTTCACTGATACGCTTCGCACCCAAAACACCTTAGAACCACACCCTTCCACTGATACGCTTCGCACCCAAAACGCGTTAGAACCTAGACCCTTCACTGATACGCTTCGCACCCAAAACACCTTAGAACCACACCCTTCCACTGATACGCTTCACACCCAAAACGCCTTCAAACCACCCTCTTCCACTGGTACGCTTAACACTCAAAATAAAATATCGAACCAAGATCTGCCCTCTGAGAAATAATTTTTTGCACCGAAAATGAAATAGAGCCCTGACGTTCTCATTTTTCGGTGTTTCACCGAATACGAAATAGAACCGTACCCCTTCACTTTTCTCTGATGTACCCTATCACGATAGTGTCCAGACCATCGGTATTAGCCCTACAGTGATATTGGACTTCTCATCTGATCTGAGACAAATATCAGTCTTCAAATGCTAACAAATGTGTCATGAGAGTGATTTACAGTTATAATAGTTTCAAAAGTAAAGCCTTTTTATAAGAACAATTCTATAAAAATACAAGGCTGAAATTTTACCTATTTGAATGCTCAGCTTAGGCTGACCAATAATTACAGTGTCGTAAGAACCGCTCGCATCCGTGAATTTTGCAGAGTATCTCGTTACGCCTATGCTAAGGATACTGCTTTCATATGTTGCTTTCATAGCATTTTCATTGCACTTCTCATCAAAATACACTTATCCAATTCCCAAATGAGACTTTAAGCTTTCCTGCGAGACTCAAACTCATCTAATTAATTGCTAGTTATACGTCGTTATGACGTTTTAAAATGCGAGAAAGATGCAAAACATGCTATTTATAGAAATCGACACCAGAATTTTTAAACTTCAACCTCAAAAAATCTACCGTGCCACCACGTGCCACCAAAAGATTTTTATACCACAGTGGAGCTATGGGACTCACGTCTAATGTATGTCAATCTCAGCTCTTCTCGGATAAATATTGGAAAGTTATTCCCAATTTAAAATTTTGTGTCTTTATAAGCATTTGATTTGATTTTACTCGTCCTATGATTTTTTTCTCACACCAGATTTCTTAAATGTATCCACTTGGTATTCTAGCATTTATTTTTCAACTTTTTGCTAGCAAAAGTATGAATAGAAAAAGTTAGAGACCATTTAAGAATAAGAGTAGTAATCATTTTTCAATCAGAGTCCTTCGAGCCTTCCTTTGCAACAAACCAGTACATCGATTGTTTTCTGAAAATAAAAGACATCTTTGGCTCTCCACCGTTTCATTCTATGTTTATCCAGAGTCTGTATGATAAATCCATGGTAGCAGAACTACTCAAACACTTTGTGTTGGGTGATTTTTTTTAACCTACGCGGAGCGCTTAACAACTACTTGTTGTATAAAAAAGGAAATTTCCTAGATTCATTAGGGATAAGAAAAAGACAAACTGAGCTTTCAAAATGGGTAATCAGGTCAATTAGCTCGGCAAATTTTTTTTGATGATGATAAAAACGAGATAACGTCAAGATAAGAATGCTACTGGGACACCATTTAAGCGGCTAGAATACTGAAAAACGCGCGGCAAATTAGGAGATGTTTGCCCAACTTCCTTATACGTAAAGCATGAATGCCATCCTTGGTCGCTGTAGGCTCCCTGCGGGGGCAAATATCCGTCGAAAAAACACGTCAAAAATGGTTTCAAAAACGTCACTATCGAAAACACCGTTAGAATGTAGAATGTTATCTGCATCACAGTCAAAATTTTGCAGTGTTCGTGAACGATTGTGTTTTTGGACGAATTTTGTAACTTAAATATCATTAAATTAATTGTCTTGCCGATATCTCGAATTAGGATTATTTTGAGTTTTTGGAACAGCACTTCTTGAATCCTCTCGTCAAAACGCTTCTTTCTCAGCTGTACCTGACTTTCAAAAAACGTGGAAACTGGTGGGCATCGCACCTGATAAGGTTTTGGACATTCCTTAAAAACCCTCAGAAAATCCTCGCACCAACCAGAAAGATTAGCTTTTGAATTCGGCAGTTTATGTTACCCTAGGACTTCTGTGATCGGAGTGAAAACATTTTTTAAAATAATAAAATCTGAGTGTAAAAACCCAAAAAGTCTTTTTTTTTCAATTGTAAAATCAACGAAAATGTTATCCTCAGATCAACCTTTCTAGGAGGGGAAGCTGTGTTGATAATTTAAGTCAATCCCCATCCAATCCCGAGATATTCGCCACCCCAAAAACCCCCGGTTTGCTATTTTGCGTAAATCTGCTTAATAAAACTAGTTATGCTGTGTGTTTGATTCTAAATAAAATCCTAAGTACCCGGCCTGACTATAAGATACAAAGCCGACCTTACGGTACCGACTATATTATAGACTAGATCCTAACATCTCTCTTAATACAATGAATAATACCATCAATAGTGTAAACGTTCACATCATGTTTCAAACTGTTTTTGCTTACGAACCTCGCGTCTACTTCTAGTTGTGTATCTCATCTCAATCACTGTCTTTTACGCTTTCCTGTTTAAATCACTCATCTCCATTGAAGGTACTGTCCGTCTGACTCACGGCCAGAGTATGTTAAATCATACTAAATAGTGTCTGATGAATCTTCTGAAAGCTCATTTTCCTTGGGATTGGGGTTTGAGGGGCCCTGGTGGGGAGCTAGGGGCAAGGGACCCTTTCTCTAGGAGGGACTAGGTGTTGGCCTGATGATGTAACCTTTCTCAGTTGATTTATTTTCTCAATATTTTGCCGTTAACGTTTATCGTGTATGATCTTAGGGCCACTCAATCTAGGACCGTTCCTTTTACTGACCATTGTTTTTTNTTTATGGGGATATTTTTTCCATTCTGTGAGCAATTTTTCTTTGAAGTGGGCGACAGATGTTGCAGTTACAACATCAGCTCCAAGACCATTCCATATGTCAATACTTCTGTAGAACAACGAATTTGTTTGATACTCTCTGACACCATCATTTGCAAAGTTTCTTTGTAGTTCGTAATCGTGCCGACGTTTTGGGCGTTCGCGAAGGACAAACTTTTGACAGGTCGATGATTTATCATAAACGTGAAGATGTTTATATACTTCAACCATATCGCCAATTTTAAGTCTGATTTTCAGTGTCGGAAGGTTAATCTTACGGAGACGGTATTCGTAAGATTTGTTCTTGTACCCGCTAACCAGTCTCGTGGCCCTTCGCTGAACACTCTCGATGGCATCGATGTGTTCGATGAGTCGTGGAGACCAAACGGCTTCAGCGTACTCAAGATGAGGTCAGACAAACGCTATAAAAAGAGTGTGGAGTATTTCTAGTGAAAGAAAGTCAAAACTTTTGCTGATCAGACCAACGATTGAGTTAGTTTTCTTGATTTTACCAAAGATGTGTTCTTCAAAATTCAGTTCCCCGACGATAATCACTCCGAGATCTTTTTCTTGATCCACGTGCTCCAGGATTAACTCGTCTATGTTGTATTGATGGGTATGTTTGATGTTCCAAAATTTTCCCAGTGTTAGCACGTGGCATTTATCTGGGTGGAATCAGAGTAGCCAGTCCTTTGACCATCTTTCCATATTCAGCACTAATTATCTCCTCAACAAGCTTAGTGTCGTCTGCAAAGAGGTACATATCAGAGCTTGTAACCTCAGGTAGATCGTTGATATATAACACAAAAAGTAATAGACCAAGAACACTTCCCTGTGGGACACCGCTGAGTACTTTACCTTCCTTGGATAGTTTACCATTTACCTTGACATACTGATAACGATCCGACAGAAAGGATTTGATCCAGTCTAACGTGTATCCTTTGATACCGTATGCGTCGAGTTTCTTGATAATGATGAGTAATCTGCGGTGTGGAACTGTATCGAAGGCCTTGGCAAAGTCGAAATAGATATCCTACGAAATAGATAACATTCTAACGTCCTACAAGGACTACAACATTTCAATTTAGAAAGCGATCATAAGCCCCTCATTCCTATTTTTAACACTAAACTTATTTCTGAACTATCACCCGGTGTATCCCGCCATATCGTTCTCTTGGCGGTCGTTTGATGCTGGATTGTCCGCCTTACGAAAGCCCTTCAAGATAAAAAAACAGTTATAATTATGAATTTCACGAATTACCCTAAATTCTTCAAATTCTATTTATACTGAGACGTTTAATTTGTCTGAGACAAGCAATTTAGAAAATGAGCATTATGGAGGAGTGTACTTTCCATTCATGTTTCAATAAATAGGATCTCCTCCACAGATCAAATTTTACAAACTTCTCGTCTCAGACGATTTTTCTGTCTCAGTATAAATGAAACTAATGGCCAAAACTGCTCACAAGATGGTGAAAATAAGAACATGTTAAGGACATTTTTAGGTTTAAAACTCAAAAAGTTAAGAACATCCGAAGGCTTCAAAAATTTTGGATGCTCTTATAAAAAAACGTGTAATGTAACTAACCTCTTTCATTTGATAGCATTGGCCAGTCAGAGCTTCATTCCAACAAACCATGACTCCATTACCTTTCATACACGCTTTTTTTTTTATAAGAATAGTGTACTTTGGTTGAGGGTGAGCATTATTCTTAATTTTCTATTGTTCTAAACAATAGGCCTATTGTTTTAAACCCGAAATCTCACCCTGATATTCTTATAGAAGTTATTCTTATAAAAGAAAAAGCGTGTATGTGGGAAAACAGTTGCCAAGACATCCAATAAGAAATCAGTAGTCTCGTGTCGATGGCGTTGTTGGTAAAACGAGGCTACGATTAATCGAGACATTGGATAATTAATCGGATCGATAAGGAATCGAAGTAATTCAGCATCTGTTTCGAATTCTTTACGATACATTTCGATAATATTATCAGCAGTTTTTCCGTATTGATTTTTCATCAACGACGCGATATCGAGTAGAACCAATTTCCGTAAAGTTGATAATTCAGAATACAAGTCAACGAATGCCAGACAATCGTAAATAACGCGTATAACTTTCTCATCTAATGGCAAACTACATTTCGATTCGATTAAACTTGCCAATTTTCCAAAGATGACCAACTCGTCAAACACATGGTTATATAAGACATTAGCCTGTTCTTTGGTGATTTCATTACCAGTTGAACGATAGGCTGAAGTCACTCCACTTAAAGTTGTATAGTGATGACGGACACCGGCTAGTTCCATCTTGAAATCTTGTAACTTGGCACGTTCGATAGCTGCCGACACGACTCTGGAAGGATAAAGTTTTATTGATTATAAAATTGACTCTCCTACCTATAATATTTTTGAAGCAAATATGCAAAATCCCTTTTGATCCAATGTTTGAGAAAAATTCACTTAACCCCAGAAGCATTTATCATTTACAAACTTTCAAAACACGATAAAAAGGACTTTTAAGTGGATATGGTTAGCTTCTAAACTAACTCGAAGTTCATAAGTTCATTTTCGTTTCGTTTTTATTTTTCAGATTCCACGTTGAAAATATATTCAAAAGTTCAATTGGTTTTATTTTCGTTTCATTTTCATTTCGATTCCTTGTTGGAAAGATATTTAAAAGTACTATTGGGTTTATTTTCATTTATTTCATATTGCACGTTGGAAAGATATTCAAAAGCTTTAAAGATTTACCTGTCGATGATTTCCTCCTCACTTTCTTCCGTCTTTGGAACAGTTTGATCGGTTAGTTTGAAAATAACATCCAACAATGGTAGAAGAGCTGTTGCAACGGTTCCCCAAGGTCCAGTGAAATATAAAAACGACGCAGCGATACCCAAAGAACCTTTAAAAAATTGAAAAGTGATATAAGAAATAAATTCCAAAACGTTTTTTCAACATCCCACTAACCTGTACTAACCAATGATATCTTATATAAAACACTAGATAGAGCTAATCTGTTTCTCAAGCGACGGCAGGTGAAGTAAAATAATCCGCCATTTTTCCTGAAAGTAGGTCACATTAGAAACTCTGGTTTTCTCTGTTGAAACTTGTTTGACACTGCAATAACTTTAAAATTTTGAGGATCTCGCAAGCTAAACTGTGATGCCTCCTTATCCAAGATAGTGAATTATTTTGAGCTAGACATGCTGTAGTATCCTTTTTGGTTCAAATTCTCATACTATTAGTTTTTCTTGAATTCGACTTTTGAAACTCGTCCACTTTTTACGCAAAAAGATTTTTTTGCTTGCCTTAATTCGTATACTGGAGATTGTTGTTACAAGTCCAAGAGGACCGCTACACCAATACTAATCCCCTAATAACTATCAAGAATATTTGATCAAAAGAAATACCTTTAAGTATCAGTTTCCAATCATTCATTTGAACGCCATCAATCAATTGAGGAATACTGGAAAGCACTAACGTGACAGCAAACTTGGAATTGGCTGCACTGAAATCTAGTCCTGCAACTCCTTCGTTTTTCTTCAGCTCTACTGGTTTTGTGTCCAAATCCTTTAAAAGAAATGGGTTTGATGGAGAAAAGCAAGCTAGACGACTAATTCAGACATAGTAGAAATAAAGCGAAAAGTAATGGAGGGATAATTTTATACAAACTAAATACCGTAACAATAATCGTATTATCATGTAACGCCTATACTAATATATTACATGCATTATAAACGACTTCAGCCTAGGTTTGATGGAGAATAGAAATCAAAACTTCAAGCTATATTTTGATAGAGAGATAGAGTTGATGTTTTATGTGGATATGATAGAAATCTAGGACTTTTAAACACTTTTCTAACAAAACAATTCTATAAGAGCATCAAATTGAGAACAAACTAAGTTTATTTAATTGGCTAATAAAACACATATTTAAAAGTCAGCTTTGGACCTCACATACAAAGGAGGTAAAATTTTGGCACATAGAGAATTTTTCAGAACTGAAAATGGCCAAAAATTTGTTGATGTGAAGATCTGATTATTTTCAGTAAAAACAAACAAAGCTCTTTGACATACTTGTAGTGCTGTTGTCACTTCACCCGATTTCTCAGTGATCTCTTTCGTAATATTCTGAGCTTTTGATGGTTCATTACTTGTGGCGATAATTTCCTTGAAAGCCTTGGCTAATGCTGTATCTCTTCGGCTGTCTTTGTGTTGCCTTGGGAATAATACAGAAATAGAATGGGAAAAAATAGGAAAAAGATCTCCGTAAATCCCCATAAATTGTAAAATGTTAAACATGATTATTTCATACAGGTCGATAGACCTGGGAAATATATTACTGTAAATAAAAATAAAACGATTAAAGTTTATTTGTTTTTATCTGTACACTCTGGTACACTCATAATTGAGTTTGCCGACCGCTGCCGAGGACTCCCTTTTTTCAAGCTGTCTACCCGAGGGTACGACGAAAATAGGTATAAGGTAAAATAGAAGAATATATAAAAATGGATCGAGGCAAAAATCAAATCCATAAGTACCTGTACTGGATGTTGAAGTTGGCAACTGGATAAAAGCCATCAATCCAAAAAGAAATTGTAACAAATACATTTTAGTTGACTTTTTCTAAGAGAAAAAAACATACAAAAAAATTTGTAGCCGAAAATTTCGTACATAGAAAAATACGCAAAAGAGGAACAAGTCAAGAAAACTAAACAATCTCTATACAGTGTAAGGCGAGGCCAATTTAATTTGTTGCTTTACGGGCCAAGCTACCAAAAAAAGAGGGTCGGTCGGTCGGCTAAAAAATAAAAGTAAATGTAGAATTTCACCAATAAAATCACCTAAAAAGGCAGCAAAAACTACTACATCCTGACAAAAATGCGAAATAGAAATTTAAAGACACAGAAAGCTGGAATTCATGGATAAAGGTAAAATTAAACATGTAATTTTCAAAACCTTGGAAAAACTACCAAAATTTTGAAAATTAGGCAGTCTGTAAAGCAACGGAAGTAAAAATGTACTACCAAAATCAATTTTGTTTCGATTTCAATTTTTTTAATTTCAGGGTTGGTCGGACCCGTAAAACAACTAATCAAATTGATTTCGCCTAATCACAATGTTACGAATCAGAAAAAGTCAATCAAATTAAGTTTCCAGTCATATTCAAAATTCATCTCAAAGTGCGCTTAAATGACAAATAAACGCGTTTAAGACCACTGAAGTGCGCTTTGTAAATGTTCTCACGAGTTAACAAAATGCTTGAAGCCAACTTAAACAGACTTAAACACAAAAAGAAATAAGTACCTTTTACCATAGTCATTATGAAAAACCCCGGTCTACAAATGTATTGTTTTAACTTTTTGTTCAATTTTCTTTTGTTAGAAACAAAAGTCAAGTTGCAATTTGCATAATTCTTTATCACGTTACCATTTTTGACTCTTGGGATTGGTTAATTTTATAATCACATGATCAAAAAGTTAGCAAATCCCAGACCAGTGTTTTTATAATGACTATGGTTTTACTTAATGGTTAATTCAATATGTACAATGATAAGGGGAACAAACAAATTTCACAGAAGAAAAGTATTTTTACTCACTTTCTGTATTCATTTCTTTTTGTTTGTAATGTTTCATTTTTAATGTTTATTTAATTGCTGTAAAAAATATAAAACGAAATATGTACGAACAGAACGAAGAAATTTGTTTTTCGAAGTGTTTGTTTTATGCACAAAATGAGCTTTCACATTCGTTTTCAAAGTACCCAGAAAAAACAGAACAGACAACTTCTATTCACCATCAGGGATTGTGAAGCTGTCACTTACACATTTTTTATAAGAACATCCAAAATTTTTGAAGCCTTCGTATGTTCTAAATTTTTTGAGTTTTAACCCTAAAGTGTTTTTAACTTGTTCTTATTTTGACCATTTTATGAATATTTTGACCATTTTCCTAAAAAATCGGGTGTTTTAGAGTCCGCGAAGCCTTAATATGTTCTTAACTTGTTCTTAGTATTTTGAACATCGAAGCCTTATGTTCTTATAATTTGTTCTTATAAAAAAACGTGTATTTTGGCAAATTGATAATATTTGGGCCATCCTACATACAAACTGGGGCAAATATTTGACTATAACAGCGTGAAATCAAATTAAAATGAAGAATTTAAAACTTTTTAATGTTTATTTCAAACCAACTCAATAATGAAACAAAAATATTTTTAACAACAGTAACAATTATTATATAAGTAAAAGAAGTATGGTAAAGATTTTTAAAAGATTTTCTAATTATGTAATAATAAAATTTTAAATAAACTAATAAAAGAAAATTAAAATAAACAAAAATAACAATAAAATCGCACCTACGTTGAATTGTGGGTATTTTTAGGAACGAAACTGTTTTAGATCAACATTCATTAAAGGTAACATCGGATGAACGTTGAAACATCGTCCTGTTCTAGTTACGATTGTCACAAACAGTAATCTTTTAAAGGAATCCAAGATTAATGGCAACACCCAATTTGTTTAAAACTTCCGCCAAAGTTAACCGGTATTAGCCCAAGGTTAAAATGATATATTACAAAAATCAAAAAAAAAGTTTAAAATACTGCTAAATTACATACACAGATGTTAAAAGAAATTATATTTTTAGAGTAAAATTTGTATATAAAGTTTAAAAGGAATTTAAAAAAAAAAATGCATGCTTGGTCAGCATTTTTTAGAACAGATTAGACATATTTACATTACGGTAAGCATTGTTATGGAGAACTTTTTCAACCTCTTTGTGTAAAGTGATCCATTCTTCACCTAGGAGAATGAAATAAAAACAGATTTTGACTACCAACTTAAGAGTGTGATTTATTTCGTGCCTTGCGTGCCTTCGTGCCCTTCGTGCCTTTCGAAAAAAAGTTCGTGCCTTTCGAAAAAAAGTTCGTGCCTTTCGAAAAAAAGTTCGTGCCTTTCGAAAAAAAGTTCGTGCCTTTGAAAAAAAAGTTCGTGCCTTTCGAAAAAAATTCGTGCCTTTCGGAAAA
The DNA here is from genome assembly GCF_902728285.1 of Clytia hemisphaerica. Lineage (NCBI taxonomy): Eukaryota > Metazoa > Cnidaria > Hydrozoa > Leptothecata > Clytiidae > Clytia > Clytia hemisphaerica. The sequence goes on from NW_027104043.1 coordinate 14,178, forward strand.
AAGTTCGTGCCTTTCGAAAAAAAGTTCGTGCCTTTGAAAAAAAGTTCGTGCCTTTGAAAAAAAAGTTCGTGGAACCTTGGAACAATTCTTTTATTAATACCTTAAAAGTGAGGGTTGACGAACTAAAATCGTCCACCCCCTGTATGGATATAAAATGGAAAGGCCCAATAAGGACTTCAATTAGATCAGAAGAAAAAAATTAGTATTAGACCTCACCTTTACCAGAAGCTCTCGATTGTCGATGATCGTTTGACTTGCTGATGTCGAAAATAATCGACAAGTATAAGAACTGATTGTACAATGCACTGTCAGTATACTGAAAAGGAAATGCATTTAAAAAGGTTAAGTCATTACAAGAATACAGGCCCGGCAGAGGCGGGGAGACTGGGGAGACTACAGCCTCTTAGTTTTGAGCAAATGAGATTTTCCTAGCAAATTTTATCCAATTTTGAGCCTTCAGCCTCCTACTTTAACGGTCGTTCCACCGGGCCTGGAGAGATAACCCGGTGGTTATACGTCTTTCCTGGTTTGAATCCCGGTCCTCCTGCTTTCTTTTCAGTTCATATATAGCCAAGTAGGCTGACCATGAACCATCTACTATAAGATTCGAATAACTCGAAAGTCTAAAATTAATGGAGAATCCATGGAAAATGAGCACAGAAAAATAAAGAAAAAAAAATCATTTCCTTTGAATCCTATTATGTGTCTTTTTCGAAATAAAAATGCCCTAAAGATGACATTGCATACATTTCCTGACAATGTACACCTAACAAAAACACAAAGTGGTCAGTTGTCAGTTGAGAAAGCTAAGGGGGTAGCAAAGAGTCAAGTTCTTGAACACCTGGTGCAAGAACTTGATTCTTATAGTCTACACAGTAGACAGCTCCAGGCTTTTAGGCCTTACTGTTGTTTGAAGAGTAGGAGTTTTACACTCAAAACGAAGGAAGATACGACGTAGCCTATACTCTTAGAACAGTGTTATTGTATAAAGAAAACAACTTACTTCGATTCTCAAGTTGCCACGATGACATTGTTGACATACGTGCGCGTTCTTGAAGTTTTTAGCCAACACTAAGAAGAATAGAAAATAAGTAAGAGCTTGTCGAGATTTCCATTAAATAAAAAGTTGGTTAATAGTGGTCAAAGCAAGGTTTTTCGTCCAAAAATGAAGATAAATTTCATTATATTATGAAATTCTAGAAATTTTGGTGTATTATGCAGAATTTTGAGACGGGTAAGCCTTTTTATACATTTCAACGAGACGGAAATCCGTCTGAAACGGAAGAACTTTTAACACTGGGTTAAAAAGAAATTCATCTATTAGTAAAATAGTTTGTACAGCTTAGAAAAAACATTTGCGAATTTTTCCGGAATAAGATGAGAAAAGAAAACCTTGCTAACGCCAGCTCTGTATCGATCAAACAGGAAGCAGAGTATGTTCAATTATCACAAATGTCTGTATTTATCACACTGATATACTCGTAAAAACAGACATTTTCAACGTCATCCAACCCAAGCAATCTCGAACCAAATCTTTGGATGAGTCAGGCACGACGCACCGGGTGCGGCAGATTTACACAAAAAATCCCAAAATCTTCCTCGACGTCGGTGAAATCCCTTAAATTTCCCCATTCACCGTACCAGATTTAAAAAGTTTCCGTCGTGCCTGTGAGTTGGGGCTGATACGAGCATTTAGGTATATTTATTAGTATCGACTTACGTTATAATATTTATGTTGTTTTTCCCTGATGAACAATCGCAATGCATTTCGCACATGGTTCATTTTATAATCTTGTTTACATTGGCTACAATTCAATGGATCCTCCTATAATATAATAAGTAGAGTATTAGACCATATTCGCACGCGACGGTTCCGTTTCGCTCCGAAATAGAATGTAGCCATTCTATTGGTTAGATGTGACGTAACACTTGAATGTAACCAATAGAATGGTTTCATTTCACTATCTTACAAGTTGTACAGGGTGTCCCAAAAAAGGGTCCTATGTTAGAACACGACGAGAGCAGAAAATTTAAATGGTTACAATGAAGCAATAAACTTCTAAACATAATTAAAGCATCAATCAAACATGATTAAAGCATCAATCAAACATAATTAAAGCATCAATCGTGTAATAAAATATTTTCATGAACCTGTATGAACGTCTCTTTCAAACAAAGTAAAAACACATTAATGATCGATACTAATTTTTGACATGCATACACAAAAACTTTTCTACTTGAAGTCGTGTTCTGAAACAGGACTTTTTTACGGGACACCCTGTATAAGGAAGGGATTGGCATCAAAATACAGCGTTCACAGATTTGTTTCAATTCGAAATTATGAAGAGAGATAGGTTTAAGAGACTTTTAACTGATAGGACCAACAAACTTGTTCGAATAAAGGAAAGATTCGAGGTAGGAAGCCTCTACCCTAAGGATTTTATCATCAAATGTTCACGTAAAACTGGGTCTTTGCAAAAATAGTCGAACGTGCGCAACGCACTTCAGTATTTTTACAACTAACGCAAAGGCCCGATTGTAGATGCTCAAATTATAGGGTGGACGAACTTGCATGAAACCTTTAAAAATAACTGGCTAAACGGTGAAAGAAACACCCCAGATATTCACCCAAGGAACAAGTGTGCAAAATTTCAGCAAAATCGTACAATTTTTCAAGTCTCCGAAGGCTGCCCCAAAGTTTTAGCCTCGCTTTGGCAAAAAACTCGCCACCAGGCCCCAAAAATCAAAATTTTTGAAAAATGAAAAAAAAACGCCCCCAAATTTCAGCCAAATCGAACAATTTTTGTGATTCCTACCTTGGTATCTTGAGATCCTTTGAATTCAGACAAAGGCTCAGTACATGAATTTTCAACTTTTCTCAAGCAAGAAAATTTTTCAAAATTTGGCGATGGACTTTTAATCCGGCGAAATGTTTCTAAACAAATCTCAAAAAATGTCAAATAAATACTTTTTGAATGTTTACTGGCATCAAAGAAGCGCTAATAATGCGTATTTCAACAAACAACATGCATTATTTGACAGCAAGAGGAAAAAAATCGTGAAAATATTGTCACCCAATATGCCGTCCGCGAAATTAAGTCCCCGCAAAATCTTAAAGTTTCGCGGATAAGCTCAACCGCGAAATTTAATCTCCACGAAAGTTAACACCATTGAAATACCTTGAAGCGTTCTTCATCGGTCATCAAGACAGATACATTTGGATCGTCACCACCATGATGATTGGTTGCTGATTTGTACTGTGTCGGGTCCAGGCCTAAAAATTATGAAAGAAGTAAAATACAAGAATAATGAGTTTTGAAGAAAATTTACACGATGTTAACGACGTGGTGTTTCATACGGAAGTACTCAAAATATTCCGGGCATATGCCACTACTTTATTGTTTGAATTCAAAATTATTGACAAAGACCCGGTCTTTTTTGGGTGCTTCCGTATAAAACATTATGTCATGAAAATCATGAATTCTTTGCTCAGCTCAGGTGTTCAATGGGGTAAACGGGGTAAAACTTGCCTAGGAAGGATTTCAGTTTAACCTTTAGGAAACCATCGATCCGTGACGACCAAAATTGTCAAATTGATTTCAAATGCTTGCAGGTTGTTTCTCAATGATTTTTGAGTACCCGTATAGGGATTTCTGTAGAAAGGTGCTTTTATATGCACTTGGTCCTCTACGGTAATGGATTTCTAACTTTCGGTAAATATAACAGGTGTGCCAAAAAAGTACACAGTTTTGTGAAGAGTTTACGACTAAAGATTTTGTTGTTGATTAATAAATTTTGTCATTCTTAGGTAGGTCAAAAATTTCAGTTTTTTAATATAACATTTTGATTTTAAAGTTTTATATACCAAAATCTAAGTTAAGTTTTCCTCTAAAGAATAAAAAATGAACCAACGAAAAAATCGTCAACCATAAGCTCACAATACCTTGACAATCCTGTATACTTTCTTTGCCGCACCCGGTAGGAGGATCAAAAAAAATAAAAAAAAGCAGGCAAGCCTCATCTTACCAAGTGACTCAGCAATGAAAGTTGCATCAGTTCCCTCGATTGGATCGCATAATCGAGACACCAATGGATGAATTTGACTCGATAAGTAATATTGTTTGTCTTTGAATTGTAGGGGAGATCGAGTCAAGGATAAAATAAGTGATAAAGTATGTGTGTAATGATTCTAGATTTTGATTACAGCTCTTCGCAGGATACGGTGATGAAAATAACCTAAAAGTGGCTCCGCCACACATAATTACCAAAAAAACGTTTCAATTAAAGTGGATCCTTGGGTGGTCTAGGAAAATTCAATGTAAGATTTACTTTAGCTTATTTAATAGTTCATTAAAAAGAATGGTCAAAGCAAAAAATAAGGAAAGATTCTTCAAATTTTAGACTGGAGTCGTTCATAATACGTGTAATACAGTATTATAGGCGTTATACGATAATACGATTATTGTTACAGGATTTAGTTTGTACTAAAATTTGTTCCCTCCATTACTTTTTGCTTTATTCTACTATGTCTGAATTAGTCGTCTAGCTTGCTAGACTATCAAAACTTTGGAGAAGTTTTTGAATTTCGAGACGGAAAAGCCTGTACTTGTACCTCACTGAGCGGAGGACCTTTGTAGACTGTAAGCAGGACCCTTTCGCTTTTGACTGATAACTCAGTGAGATACAGTGAGAAGAAAACTAGGTTATACACATAAAAAGACATCAAAACTATTTTACTAAGTTTACAAAGAAAGGAACAAGAGGCAAATCAATTGTAATCTTTTGAAAAGGATACCAATTTTCAAGCTTGTACTTTTTGTTAATTCTTCAAGATGGTAGGCTCTCTGTGTGGCAGCAAGTTTTGAAGAATCCTTTGAAGATGAAGAAAAAAATATAAATTAATTTCATAAACCGGTGTTCGACAGAAGTCTTCGCCTGTTTAAAAGACAAAGTACCTATATTTAACTGTAAAATAGCCTAGTTCTAGCAGTTTTGCTTAGGCAGAAAAATGTAGCCTGGTCCAAGAATTAGTCTCCCTGCTTTGTCTTCCCCTTTCATTGAACCTCGGGAATTATAATCCCAAGTCATCCCCCGACCATGTTATTTCTACAAAAAGTTGAAAAATGGTTTTATTATCAAGAATGTTTCTAAACCTCCCAAATCAAAGGCTCGTAATTTTCAAAAATTTGAATCAAAATTGGGTGAAAATCGACAAAAACTTAAGGGAAAGCCCCTGTAAGGATCCCAAAAACGTTAATCCTTTCTCTCTCTAAGAGTAGATTTTGGATTTTTGGCCCATCATCACTTTGCAAACCTAGTATCCCATATCCCGGGGCTATTATAGACAAAGTACAATGATAATAACGTTCTCTATGCGTGTTCCCACTCGGAGCGCAAGATTATCGGAGTTATGAAAAGATCAAGTCATAGAAACTTGTTCATAAGGTTTTTTCCTTGAGGGGACCACAAATTGATCGAGTTATAGAGACATCCGAGTTGTAGAAGTTCGATTTGTCGATAATCTACTATAAAGTGTAGTATTTACGAAATGTACTTACATCGCAGATGACGTAACTGATCGTATCACCCACGGCAACTCGTCGACCCTGGGTTTTCAATCTCAAAGCAACAGTAACATGTGGAAGACTCTTTTTGTCTGGATACTCTTCTGGGTTCTTCGTCAGACTCTGTAAAAATAAACCATTAACTGATCATCTTTGTAAAACCAATTAGATCAGAATACCTAACGGCAGGGTGATTGAAGCAGTTTGGAATTAAAGAAGCAGTCAACGAGCTCACTTCTGCGAATTATCTGTTTCCCTTTTCCAGGAGAGAGCTTTTTTCGATACAAATGGGGAAACAAATCTGAATTTCTAGGAAAGACCTTTTCCCTAAAAAAAGCTGATGATGTCATATGACAGGGAAACAGTTCAATATTTCTTGGAGATGACATAATAAACGTAGGCTTCTTGAGGCCATTGAAATCTTCTATCCGGAATCAAAATGTATTAACATACATACGAGAAAAGGTTCCATGAATTAACGGAAAAGCAAGCTGTACAAATGTACTCATTTTACCTTGTGAATTTCATATTTTGATTGGTCAACTTGATCATTGTCAATTTGGTCTTTTACTAAAGAAGAAAAATGACAAATTTATTTCAAACCTACTCTCAGGTGCCTAATAATCGATCAATTCCAACGGCTCGATAATTAGGTCCCGACGTTTATCAAAATTTGAATATTTGAAACATTGAAGTATTGAAAGGAACCTCTTTCGCCCTCTTAAATAATCATTTAAGTTTTAATGGACTCAACCAGTACGTCATTTCGTTAACGTGTAAAAGGCAAAATTTTTGGAAAAATGAACTGGGCTCAAAATTCCAAAGTGTGTCCAATCGTTAGCAATACCTAGCTCATTTTACGTAAGTAATCCTGTTAGTGCGATAAGGTAGTTTAAAATTCATTGTAATCAGACCGTGGATTGAGCAGTAAAAAATTCTACAACAAGAGCTAAATCATCAACTTACGATTACGGAGATAATCGTGGATATTCTCCACAATAACATCACGTGACTTTGCTGACAAAATTTCACCAAGGACGTAACTGAAATATAACATTAAATAAGAAATTAGTTACTAAAGCTTTTAGGATTTGATCATTTTTTTGCTCGCCAAAGGCCAGAAAAATCTATAAGCTCTAGTTTAGACGGCCTGTTTTTCGCACTGCCTATTCCATTCTATTCTAATCTGCCTTTTCTATTTGTAAATTAAAGTAGGAAGAAAGTTATCTGTGTAAACAATAAATTGACATACTTAACATCAATGTAATGATAACTGTCAGTCTTTTCCAAGCTAAGGTTTTAACTATCAACTTTCTGCCCACAATAGACAGGGCAGAATGCCGGCCGTCTAGACTAGAGCTGGAGTACAACAACTTACTTTCCGGCATCTTTGGCAAGATCTGACCAATCACGTCGCACAATATCCAACCCTTTCATTTCTCTTTTCTCCACAAAAGTACCTTTTAAAGAAACAGATATGAAAAAAAGGCATAAATAAATATTCGTGGTGATGAAATGAAGTCTCCATAACTCGAACAACGCACGGAAAATCGAAATTTGTTCGAGTTTTGGAAATTTCGAGTTATGGAGTAAGGTTTATAAGACAATGTTAGCTGAAAGGGCAAGAAAAGTTGTTCGAGTTAAGGATACATTCGAGTCTTAGAGGTTCGAGATATTTGATCGATTGCAAAAATAGCACCGCACTTGAATTATCTTTTTCTAACAAAAAATGAACCTTTAAAATTTGTATAATTACCGTCAGGTTTTCGATCAAGGATCATCCCAGCTGCGTATCTAAAGAGAGAAAATTTAAATATTAAACTACAAAGTGACTATCTGGACCATTCTCCTTCTATTGGTCAAAACGAATAATAATATTAGGATAAAATATGTTGAAGAAATCTAATATAAAGTCTCGCGATAACACACGCAAATATCAAATTTCCCACTCAAGTCCAGTTGGGTAAAGATGTCTATTTGATGAAAACTCGATTATTGTTGTAGTATTGTTGGTGTTTAAAAAGTGCTCACTTCAGTATGTAATATTGTAGGTGTGATGTGATAAAAAATTTTTTTACAGGATACTATTGGCTTGTTTAAAATCTAGTTATGCCCTTCAATTTTCCTTGGCATATCCCACTTAAGGCTTGGGGACACGAGAAGTTTTTTTTTGCGTTGGTGCAATGCAACATGCTAAATCCCACCAACACAAGAAAAAAAAATGTGTCCCATGATTTCATTGTTTGTTTCATGGGACAAAAAGGGACTAAAATTTTCTCGTCTAGTAAGCTAGACTTATATACGTATTTTTATGTAAGAATATCGAGTGTAATATTGGCTGTTCTTAACTTTTTGAGCTTTAAGTCTAAAAATGCTCTTATAAAGATGTTCTAATTTTCGCCATTTTGTGAGTATTTTTATGCAATATCTAAGGAAATTGGTGTTGTAAGAGTTCGCAAAAATGTTCTCAACTTATTCTTACTATTTTGGCTATCGCAGTCTTATGTTCTTATAAAAAAAATTTTGTACTTACTTTTTCTTTTTCAACAAAAGCATGGACTTGAAGATGCCATCAATGTCAATCTCAATCATTTTGTACAATTTGTTGACTTCTTGTTTAACCTATGGGAGTAATCACCATAATCTATATAAAGACTCTAATGTTCTAATGTTTCCAGCTCACCCAAATAGAAACTTACACGCATGCGTAATTTATGATTCTTTAAACCGCTAGTTGTTAAATAGCGGAAAGTACAAAAAGTAATGAATATGTAAGAGTGGTAGTCATTGGCCAAGGTCGTGGTTTGGGACGGCGAAATATGTCGTTCTTTGATAGTTAGGGTTAAGGTTTGTCGTTCTTTTTGTCGCTTTTTAAAAGTTCTTTGTCGTTCTTTTTAGATGATCTGGAAACGTTAGATGAAACAAGACTTTCGACCGCAAGAAACATGAAGCCGTGAGCGGCAGAAAGGCCAAGCAACAAAGCAATGGTCGAATGTTTTAAAGGCGCCGTTTCTTCCAAAATGAACTTGAATTGACGAAACGCTGCTTCTTCAAAAACAGACATACAGCACCACTGTCAGCGCAATGATGTGATATGCTAATAAAAGGCTCGACGCTGGGACAATAAGCTACCAATGAGTTTTAGCTATGTTTCTGCTTGTATATAAATGCACCTAGTATATCAATACATCTCTGAGTGACGAAATTTAAAAAGCAGAAGTTGAAGTCACATAGGTGCTGGGAATAACCATAAAATTAAAAGCCCGAAGGGCTTGATATCGTGCTTTTTCTGAAAAGTGTGCCGAGGTTCCTACCTAAGTCACGTGACATTACAATAGAATTTCAGCGCTTGACCAATCAGAAGCTTCGCAGGTTTTTGAAAACAATAGCAGGAATATTTTTTGTGATATTCACTTATTTTTGCTTGGAAGAGTTTAATAAAGCACGCCATCTAGCCCTTCAGGCTTTAAATCTATGACCAGCTGGCACACAACGTTGTTTCAACGTTTGTATAACGTTCACAACGTCCATATAACGGTAGATGAACGTTAAAACAACGTTGTGTGCCAGCTGGGTGGGAATAGCAACATACCTTGGTACCAATCTTTCTGACTTCGTTCCAATCATCACAGTTAGTGTTGATCATGATAGAATCTGTATCTCCATAAATGACATCAAGGCCAAGGTTTGATGCCAAGTCTTTTGTTTTCATCAAAATCTATTGGTGGTGGAGGGGAAAAATAGATTTTCTATATATTTGATCGGCATCTTTTAAGGTAGAGGATGCCAAGAAGGGGAGGGAACAATCAGATCCTTTTCAGCTTCGGGCTGTTCAACTAAAATCCCATAGAGGGGGAGGGCGTGGACGAACCTTTTCAAGTGAAAAGGAAATTCTTGGAAATGTCTGTATACTCCCAGGAAAATGGCGAAATTTACAAAGAAAAATTTAAAAAACACCCCTTTAGAACCCCTGGGAATTCTTCTTGGGTTACCCCAGGGAGGTTTTCGTCCACCATCCTGTATAGATATAAAATCGAATAGCCCTTTATGGCACACCCGGAGATTAAATTTACCATTTTTAAATTTATGGAAGGTTGTGATATATTTCATTTTCATAACAAGATATGAAAAGATAATAAGAATATCGAAGAAGCAAAAATTAATAAATAAATTAGGAAAAGCAAATTAAGCCTACTTCACGCCCTTTTCCGGTAACCAAAGCTGCAAGAGGTTTAGCGTAAAATCTGGAATGACTGAAACCAAGACAACCATACATACTATGGGTAGAAAGATATATGCAAACATTAAGGTCTGAAGAAATCCAATTGTTATCATCATTATCAGTGTCCGTTGACACCCTTTCAAATATTTCGCGGAGAATTTTTTTCATGAATATAAAAACAGAATGAATACAGAAACTATTTCTAATGGCGATAATTTTGACGATGGATCATTTTTTATCCGTTGAAAAGAGCAAGTATGGATTTTGAAATATTTCGCGGGGACTTATTTTCGTGAATGAAGCCTTTTGAAAATTTTCATCTAGACTTACTTTCGTGGATGACACTAAAATGCGCGAGAAATTTAATCCCCGCGAAAATTCATCCAACCAAAGCAGAAAGTCAGTCATTAAAAATAGGTAGTCACCGTTTTTGTAAATCATTGTTAAGTGATTGCATTGAAACTATTGAGAAATATACCCGGGGGGGGGGCACTGGGTTTGCGGACTGACGGTATGTGCGGGCCAAAAATTGGCTTTTAAAATTGCACCCTTACAGTGCAGCAAAAATCAGTGAAAATCATACCCTTAGAGTGCATTTTCCCCCAAATTTTCGATCCCTTTCGTGCAAAAAATGGTCAAAATTCTAGCATTTTTGGTCAAAATATCTAGATTTTTCAAGAATTTTCTGAAATTTCTACCCTTACAGTGCATCTCTAGTTTTTCCGACCCTTACAGTGCATTTTAAACATATTGGAAAAGGTACCCTTAGGACCCGCACATACCCGTCGGTCCTTTTGCCCAGCTGCCCCCCCCCCCGGGGAAATATATTGTGAAGCTCAAAATTGACAATAACCATTTAAATAATCTAAGCTGAAATAGCTAAACTAGAAATACCTGTTTGCGGTCAACTTTAAAGCTTTTTGACGAATATCATACTGAAAATAACAAAAGATTTTAAGAAATGAAAAAAAGGATAAAGTACACAAAAGATCAGAGCTTAGGGAAGCTCAAATTGCAGATGTAGAACAATAAACTCAATATACATTCACAAAATATGTTTTGAGGTAAGACTACTAAACCTCAAACGAGCGAACTCGAATTGACAGTGGTTAGATTCAAAATTATTTCATTTTTAGCATACTCAATAGTGATAAATAGATAGATATGAGCCCTCCGAATGCATTCGGGAAGGGTCCTACCCATGAAGGAGTAGGAATCACGGCGCTGACAGACGCGAGCTGCCAAGCCATGGCGTATACCATGACACTCGAACGACACTGGGAGAGCGATGCTCACGCGAGGGCGAACCTCGCGAGGTCGAACCTTATGAGTGCCACGGCAAGTCACATTGTCACAATAGTGCTAAATAAAGTTAGTAATAACTCAGGTATTCAAACTTTCGTTCTAAAGCAAAGTTGATATGTTTTTATTGACCGTGTATGCTTTGCTTTCGGGCTAGTCTGTAGAAAAGTACCGTTGTGCGAATGAAGGCTGCAGGAATCCTGCCCGTCGTAGCGAAAATTAACACCAGTATTTATTTTATTCAGCCGCAGACGGAAAGAAATACTTATGAAAAATACCTGTAAATACAATTCAGAACCTTCAGTTACTGTCTTCAATAATTTCTTGACCTGAAAAAAAACGAAGACAGAAACTCAATTAACCGAACAATTTAAGTCAATTCCTACTGAATTACCGAAGAGATTACAAAAGCAGGTTGTGTGGAAAACTCGGAAACGTGGCTCATCATTTTGTGTTAAGCACATGTGAATATCTGTTATGCACATGTCTGCTGGACAGGGGAGTTTATAAAAAGCTCAAAGAAAAGAAACGTCAGTCTACAGTCAGTGTTGCAACCAGCGAAAAGTCTAAAATTTGACTCCAATTTCACTAAATTTTGTTTTGAAGGATTGTTTTTTAGACCTGAAATCCGTTAAATAATTCAACTGGTAACAGGTGTAGATTTCCGTCTACAGACGGAAAAGTTTCAACACTGATTCTAAATTCTCGAATCAACGTTGATTGGCTACAGTAACATATCAGAAAAAAAAACCAACCTGTCGTCGTCGTTCGACTAATCGTTTAATCTCCGTCGGCAAAATACCAAATTCCAATCCTGATTCGGGTACATCGGGTAACAGCTCTTCGCCCTAAAACATTTAGTGAGTAAGAAAAAACAGGAACGAACGACGGGAACTGAAAATCGATTTACAGAAAGATTCATGATATTCATGACGTAATATTTTATATTGTAGCCCTGGCGTTTGCAAATAGTTTCATTGTTTAAATTCAAAATAAAACATTACATCATGAATATCATGAATTCGAATTTGAGAGAGAGAGGGTTGGCTTTACCTCGATGACAGACTTCTTCATTTCTCTGGCAATTGTGGTGAAACAGATATTATACTCTTGAATGATGGAAGGATACAAACTGTTGAAATCCAACAACAAAATAAATTTGTCGTAAAATCCTATGAAGAAGAAGAGATGATTATTGAAATTAGAAAAACTCCTAATCAGTCAAGAAATACACGGTTTTTTATAAGAGCAAACGTTATAAGAGCATAAGGCTTAGTTACAGATAGTTTCCTCAGGAAGGATCATAAACTTCGTGTCATTTCGCCTTCGAAAGAAAACTCGCGCTTAACCCTGGCGATAATAAAGTCACCGTGTCATACCTTTATTTAGGCTGCTGGCATCCACTAACGGATTCGTGCTCTTTATATAACTACCTCGCGTTTAGTAGAGGTCAGCGATTCAGACTAACCTTTCTTTGGTTCGAGGACAAGACCACAATTCTCTCAGAAAGGAAGAAGGATGTCATTTCGCCTTTCCCGAAAAAAATGCTTTAAAAGCGCTTAAGCTCTAGTTTAGACGGCCGACTTGACGGCAGAAGCTGGGCAAAAAGTTGACAGCTAAAATCTTTGCATTGACATCAAAATAGGGCATTGCATTGACATCAAAATAGGGCATTGCATTGACTTTAGACAGCCTACTTTATGCCAACTTTAATTCACAATTAGAATAGACAGGGCAAAGAGTGGGCCGTCTAAACTAGAGCTTAAGCCTTTGCCGATAAAGTCATACCTTTCTTTGGTTCGAGGACAAGACCACCAGGATAAGCAGGCTTCTTGCGTCCCTTGGATCTTTTCTTACTTGCTCCTTGTTTTTGTGTGCTTTGAGTGGCTTGTGTTTGTGTTGGAGCGATCTCATCATTTTCCTCCTCGTGTTCAGTGGTATGCTTAAATGAAGAGATTTCTCTTGTTAGTACATCTAACAATCGTTTTTTGATATCTAGACCGTGTAATATTTTTTACAGAAACACCGGAAGAGACCAGGCGTGTCTACCGCTGGTTCTTCTGTTTAAATAGAAAAACCGGTATTCACGGATGTTTCCGTTAAATAAACATAGAGAAAAACTGCTTTGAAGGAGCTTTGGTTTGAGTTTGGGTAAAATAATGTCAAATATCTCAAATCAATGAATTGAGGCAGTCATAGACACAGCTATTTGACGTCAAATTAACCTGGGTCGAACCAACCCATATGTGTCTTTAGGGGTTAATAGGTGTAGATAGACTTCAGTCAAGAGTCTGCTCTCGACTATTTATTTATGCGCCTACTGAATGAAATAGTATTACAAAATTTGAGCTAGATTAACTCAGACCCAGTATCCTCAAAACAATATATAGCTGAACTTACGATATGTTTTTGATTATATGACTTGTCAGGGAGAATGTAATTCCTGAAAAGTAGAAAAATAATCATTTATTGAGTAGATTGATGTATCAGAAGAATTTAAAAGTTCTAGAAGCCTTCCAATTTAAAAAGAAATCACTCTCATATAAATACTTGAGCAACGCTGTTAAATTATTGCTTAGGGATATTTTTGGCTGAAATCGGGGTGGATCCGAGCTATATGTCCTGTCGATGGACGGCCAGTAAAAGTCTTTGGACCACCAAAGATTAAATTTCTGATAGCCGTCAAACAATCTACAAGCTTGTTTTTTATAAGAAACAATTAATTTGGGCCTGAGATATTCTGAAATTTCTACTGCTCCAAACAAAAAAGCTATTGTTCTGAAGGCATAAATCTGAGTCTGGTGCTCTTATAAAATTGTTCTTATAAAAAGCTTGTATTCGAAAATATATGTTTAATTTATTAGTACTCTCCCAGAATTGAATATATCGACGAGAAAGTGCTTACTTTTTAGAGAAAGCGTGAAGTAGAAGAAATTCGTTTCTTTCTGATCGACCACCAAGCAATGTCCTCGACTATAAAAAGAAGAAGAAATAAATTGTTAAATAGCATGGTCTAATCAAGGAACTTAAATAAATGAGTTTTATTAAAGTTCCTTGGTCTAACTTAAGTATAACAGTATATAAAGGTGCAACCTGCAAAATAAGCTTTCTAGCAATGAATAAAAAGTACATTAATGACATAAAAATTCGGCCATAAAATTTTCGGACGATCTTTTGAGATTTCAGAGAAATTCAATACAATATTTCGGCCAACAAGCGATTGGGTTCATCTTGAAACTTTCAACAGGAAGAAGAGCGCTACAAACCCCTGTCTCACAGCCCCGGTGAAACTTTTTCCCACAGTGGGGATGAATGTTTCTATCGAACTCCAAATGGATAGAAGTTCAATTTACCTAGCTCAAAAAATTCAGTGGGGATTCGGAGAATTTCTTTCCATTCATGATATCCATGTGTAATGTTTTCTACGGAAATACCCCGGTTTTAGCCAGTAGTGGCAGATTTAAACTAGACAAAAGTTGTATAAAATTTTGCGACTACTGGCAAAAACCGGGGCCTTTCCGTAGAAAACATTACGTCATGAATATCATGAATTGAATTTCGAATCGGGATGAAATCAAAGTCAATTTCCCAGTAGTACTGAATTTAGAGGGAATTTTTTTCACTGGGACGAAATTTTGGCAAACTTTTCCAGTGGGGCGGGGTCCCAGTCCGTGATACAGTGTGCTACACTGAACTCTATTAAATAAACAAAACACGTACGAGGACGTTTCCACAGATACAGGTGATTTGATAAGCCAACGGTAGAATGTTCAATTCGTACATGATTTGAAGGTTATAAATCGCATCCATCTAGTGTTTAGTGGAAATATCAAATATTAAAGAATTTAAAGTTTCACTACCATCACATTGAATTGGTGAGCCGTAGTGTAAAGGTAGAGCATTCGGCTAAGGTTATAAGGATAAAAAAAATTAAAGACTAATGTCTACTGAACTTTGTGAAAGTAACTCGTCAATCATACCCTATTTTCCCAAATCATGCTCATCAAAGTATCCGTTTTCCTATGAGAAAAAAAAAACAAGAAATTAATGAAATTTATAAAGACCATGGTAAACCGGTCCAACATTTTCATCCAACATACCATCTTTCGGTTTGTACCAATGTAAAATTTAAAAGAAGGAAAAAACACGTATTGGATGATGTTCGTCATCTAATATTTGCGCCATTTTTGCGTATGTTGGGTGAAATGTTGGACTGGTTTGTCCTGACATTATTTGGATCAAAAGCTGAACCATGAAGCAAAATTCGTTCCCGGCAGCTTCAAAAAAATGGTTATTTTGAAATCAAAATGGGCTTGTCGTGTCGAATTGGTACTATCTAAGTTAAGCATCGAGTCGAGTATTTTGTAAAACTTTCTTGTTTTTATTATTTTGTCACAAAGGCTGCCGTTGTCGTTGCCTTGGTTCATTTTTTATGTGAAGCATATAATGATATCCTCCAAACTGAACTGTCACTATGGGTTCCCACTGCTTTAGAGAAAATATTTTCCCTGATTTTTTCCCTAAAAAGGGCCTTTTCCCATGACTTTCACACGTGAAAATGTGCCTTTTTCCATGACCTGGACTAAATTCCATACTTTTTTCCCTGACCATTATTTCCACAGTTGTAAAGGTCATAGGAAATTAATAAAGTTGTTTTTACACACAGAACTGAATAAATTTTGTTTTTAAGTTGTCTTTCTCGAGAAACTACCCTACAATAAAAATAACAGAATCCAAGATGAAATGGATAATTAAAATTAATTGTTGATTTTGAAATTATAACTCAACCTTTGAGAAAATTCCCTGAGTTTTCCCTGACTTTCGTCCATTTTTTCAGATTTTCCCTGACTTTCCCTGACTTTTCCTGACTTTTTCCAAAAACAGCCTTTTTCCAGGTTTTCCCTGACCGCTGGGAACCCTGAGTCTAAGACCATGTTCACACGTTACGGTTCCGTATCATTCCGAAACGAAACGGTTCCGAAACAAGTGTGAACGTCAAAATTCGAAACGTCAAAAAAGAAGACGTTACAAAGGAAAACAGATCAAAACGGTTTCGCTCCAGTTTTTCCATCGAAACGGAACTACCCCGTTTTCTTGCTCCGAAACGTTCCAGAACCAATATGAACAATCTCGATCGGTAACGGAAAGCATGCCGGAACGATACGAAACATAACGTCTGAGCATAGTCTAAATTCTGAACATCTGTGGACAAACGCACCTTAATTTGACCGGAATATCTTCTGGTAACAAATCATTTCTTTCATTGTTCAAAATGACCGACACCAATTCTTGAAAAGAAAAGAAAACGGTAAATCTGTAATTTTTAATTGAAGTGGTCAAAGCAAGGTTTATCGTCTGAGAAGGAAAATGGATATTACAAAGCAAAGTAGAACATATTTTCGAAATTTTCCGGTAACTTTTATCATGTGATAAAAAAGTCATATTCAAAAAGAAAATGTGTCAACTTGTTCCTACCTTTGAAATCATAGCTTTTACAGCGGATTAATTCTTTAGCGCTGATTTTGATATCACAAACAAGGCGACCACATGACGGCGATTTGTCTGAAGTACCAAACTTGCCAGAACTCTAAAAAAGAGGATAAATTCTAAACAGTGAAAAAAACTTATTTGAAGTTGATATAGGCTTTCAAGGTTTCTTAGTTTTGTGTTTTGATAGATTGGACGTATACGGTTAAGGAAAAATAGAGACAACCGAAATGAGCGCAAAAAAAAACATTATTCGGTGGCTAGTTTCCCAAGGTGCAAAATTCATATTGTACAGGGCAAGAAATTTTAGAAAGAATTGCTTGAATTATAATGAATAAATGAATAACTACTACCTTTGGAACTTGATTTCTCTTCAAGCGACCGATTTTGGACCAAAATGGAACCTAACAAAACAATGTAAATTGCGATCATAACTCGGCCTGATTCAGCTGATTTTTTTTTCTCGCAAGTTCACACCCTTAAAACTTGTTAAGTTAAGTCTCCATAGCTCAATAACTCTACACCTCTATAGCTCAAATATCTCCTTAACTGGAACAAGCTCTATGGTCCCTTCAGTTAACAATGCCTTGTAAACCTTACTCCATAACTCGAAATTTCAATAACTCGAACAAAATTCTCCGTGCGTGTCCGAGTTACACAGACTCCACTCTGTACCACTGTAAAAACTTATCAATAATTATTGTAGGTACTAAAAAACTGAAAGACAGGGGACTGGGTTCGAGCTAAAAGAAATCGAATGACGTCAAAATGTTTGAAGCCTTTCAATGATGTGCTCGCAATACAGACAATTGAAATCATTCCGGGGGGGGGGGGGGCACTCGACTTAAAAACGACCGTACCTGCGGCCCAAAATTAGGCCTTTTGAAGTCGGATTCGTATTTGAAAGGGCCGCACGTACGGTAGGTCTTTAACCTTGAGTCCCCCCTCCTCCGGACATCATTCGACCTCGGTAAACTTGAAGCTTATACCTTGTAATAAGTTGTAACGCTTTTATGAGTATGTATAGTTATAGCCTCATTTTCGTAATACTATAACAGCTTCCCAACGGAATTTCTAAGAACTGTATTCGTTTTCAATTTAGAAATGATTGGAAATCGATTTTGAGACGAGGAATAGATTTCTACCTGACGTAATCAATGAAAAGGCCTGCCGACAGGGTTAGTCGAGTAAGTAAAATAAGTAGCTCACCTTAGTGGCTGTGAATCTTCCCAATAGAACATCGAGATCAAATCCATGTATATCATGACCCTAAGGTAAAAAAGGAAGACATAAAAGAGAGAAAACCCATGAACAAAACAAGTACAACAACTAAAAAAAAACAGGAATACCAGCAAAAACTTTCAATAAGTCTAAAAAAATTCAGCAAAAAGTTTCAACACCCCTTTTCTCCAAGTTCAATAACATGACAATAGCATGACAATTCGCCTCATTTCAAGAGCGTGACCTGGTCGGTGTGTATATCATGACTCTAAGGTATGAAAGGAAAATCTACAAAAGAAAGAAGGAGAATAGCCACTCACCACATTTAAATGGCGTGGCCTGGTCGACGTGTATACCATGGCCTAAACCTGATTATGTTGTCTGTCTAATTTCAATCCTTAGTTAAGTTAAGTTCGCTATAGACCTTTTCATAAATTACGTCACGAACATCACTTGCCTCGCATTCAAACAATTTCCATGGCGATCATATCCCTTGAGACATTAAAATATTTTTTGTGAAAAGAAAGTAGTTGCAATAAAGACCGCTGGGAGTTAATCACCATGGCAATAATTTCAAAACGAGGCAATTGATGTTCGTGACGTAATTTATGAAAAGGTCTACCTGTTAACAATTTACCCTCAAAAAATAAATTCAGTCAAGAATTTGCTTACCACAAGAACATCGGGGTCGATTTGTTGTATTTTGGCCAAGAATAAACCCAACATGGCGCGTTCGTTCGGTGAGACTTGGATATTAGCATTCTAGAGAAAAGATACAATATATGTCGAGTTCCAAAAATAGTAAGACGATTAAGTTGAAAAATCGATGGATCGTTGTAAATTAGGAAACTGAATAAACAGTAAGTATTTTTTTTTAATTTTGTCGAATGTCGAATAGATTCCATGAGAAAGAAATCCGGGGGTTGATTTTGGACATGCGTATAACTCGCTTGGGTGTACCCAGTATCTACAGCTAATTTCAAAATCCATTGCCGTAAAGAGTTTGTTGTAATTGTCTTTTCCCATTTGAGATTTTTCGAACCGACCGCTGCGATGGGGTGTTGGTAAGAGAGGGGAGACGACGAGAGGAGTGTCGCTATTTATAAATCATACTTCATCGCAGAGGTCTCCGTACGGGAATTTTCTATCAAACAGACAATGCGCACATAGTCTACTACAAAGCGATAAACGTGAGACAAATAATTCGCTTGCTAAGGCGAAATGTTGAAAAAATCTAGGGTAAAGAAAGACGTGTAAATGACTCCCAAAGAAATAGTTTGTTTTACCTTCTTTTTGAGTGTGCTTTGGAAATCGTATGGCAACAGTTGATCAGAGGTTTTTGTGACGACTAAAATAAACAAAAACTTAATTTAAATAAGACTACTGGTGCAGTCTAGATGTGCCGAAAGTCATTAACATTTTTGGGTGAGACTGGGTGAGATTTAAATCCATTTTTGACCCCTAAACTACAATTTTGCAAAGTTTCATGGCCATGCTTTTGCGCCTTTGTGCACAATTTTTATACAAATAGACCGTACTATACTATTTAAACCGTACGACCGAACGGGAAAAAAATGTCTCTATAATCCGATGATGGAACTATCGGATTAAAAATCCAGTGAAAATAATTCATTCATAGGTTTAAAGCGAGTATGGATAAAACAAATATAGAATCATTTACCGCTCCCTAAAAATCGCAAAAATATGCTTAACAGTTCCTCTAAAGAATCCTGCGTTGTAACACGCATGCGTAATTTGTCGTTCTTTTAAGCCACATGCAGTTAATTCCCGTGATAAACAAAGAGGAATGCATACGTAGGGGTCGTACAGTCACTTTCGGTCGGATTTGTGGACGGCAAAATATGTCGTTCTTTATGAAATTTGTCGTTATTTTTGTCTATTTTTAGTAATGGAGGATTTGTTACATATACCCCCTCTAAACTATTTGTGATCATGTGATCTCTATTAATTTTTGTTTTTAAATTTTTTTTTAAGTCAAAGCTATAATTTATTCTTTAATATATATACTGTAGGATATACTGTTAAATTATTATTGTTATATTAATTGAAGAAATTGACGTCAATGAAAAGAAAGATGATATCAAATAAAAGTTAAAAAAATTGACGTCAAATAAAAAAAAACCATAGGAAAAACAATTTGAAAATTTTGTTCTTTATTCGAGAATCTAGATTTGAGTAAAGTGTTCGCAGAGAATTTTTACTCGAATCTTGTATCATTATATTGTTATCATGAGTGATATAATGGCTAATATGGATATTCATACATTGACAGATGATCAACAAACTATCTTGCAATTGCAAGATACCATTTATTTTCTGGAAGGAAAACTTTCAGAAAAAGATAAAGAAATTATTCGTCTAAACATCGACCTCCGTCGCACGATGGACGTAAGTTGAACATTCGTAATTTCTATTTAGTTGAGTTACAGGAGGCTTTGGGACCTATTTTCGCAACTATAGACGCTTTCAATTAGCGTCTCGTCAGCACTTTGGACTGACTACCCAATTCCCTCTCACATGGCAGGGGTTGACCCGGCGAAGGTTCATTCACTTGCCAAGTAAACCACTGCGAGTGGGATTCGAACCTCAGTCGCCTGTACAGCAACCAAGGTCAATGACCACTATACCACAACGCCTTATTCGACATTGGCTGAATACTTTGTTCATACTTAATACAGTGCAGTCTCCAAAACTCGAACACGCACGGAGAACACAAATTTTTTCGAGTTAAGGAAATTTTGAATTATGGAGGAAGGTTTATAAGGCATTGTTAACTGAAAGGACGAGAAAATTTGTTAGAGTTTTAAGGAGACATTCGAGTTGTAGGGGTTCGAGATAAGAGACTCTGCTGTACCTTCTTACACAAGACAAAACAGAAATCTGCCAAGATCATGTTAATGTTACCCATTCAAGAAAAATTGAGCCTAAGGCCTAAGCCTAAATAACTTTTTTAAATATGCTTTAATACCTAAGTTGTTTATTTAATCATTTAATCAGGGACCTATCAAACAAAAGAATAGATTTAATGCGGTGGAAAAGCTAAATTTCCTTTTTGAATTGAGTTGCTTAGAAAACTTCGTTCTGCACTCACTTAACTAAATCGGTAGACTCATCTTATTAAAGACGAATAACTGTCAACTAAAACAAGCAATTTCTGATCTATGTATTATAGGAGCGCCAACTTTGCCTCCAATTCGAAAATTCTGCTCTGAAGAGGAAGGCGGCTGAGCATAACAAAACCGTCCTCCCTTTGAGGAAAGAAAATAATGAATTGCGAGCAGAGAACGAGTCTCTCACCAGTACTATTATCGAACATATGGAGAGAGAAGTAAACAGAGGGAAAGGTAAAGACGCAGCGTCACAAACTATCGAGTTGCAACCTAAAACAACCTCCAGTGGTTGCCAAACACTTGACATGCAACCTAAAACAACCTCCAGTGGTTGTCAAACACTTGACATACCACGCAAAACAACTTCCAACGGTTGTCAAACACTTGACATGCCACGCAAAACAACCTCCAGCGGTTGCCAGACTATCGAGCTGCAACCCAAAACAACCTCCAGCGGTTGCCAGACTATCGAGCTGCAACCCAAAACAACCTCCAGCGGTTGCCAGACTATCGAGCTGCAACCCAAAACAACCTCCAGTGGTTGCCAGACTATCGAGCTGCAACCCAAAACAACCTCCAGCGGTTGCCAGACTATCGAGCTGCAACCCAAAACAACCTCCAGCGGTTGCCAGACTATCGAGCTGCAACCCAAAACAACCTCCAGCGGTTGCCAGACTATCGAGCTGCAACCCAAAACAACCTCCAGCGGTTGCCAGACTATCGAGCTGCAACCCAAAACAACCTCCAGCGGTTGCCAGACTATCGAGCTGCAACCCAAAACAACCTCCAGTGGTTGCCAGACTATCGAGCTGCAACCCAAAACAACCTCCAGCGGTTACCAGACTATCGAGCTGCAACCCAAAACAACCTCCAACAGTTGTCAAACACTTGAGTTGCAACCTAAAACAACCTCCAGCGGTTGCCAGACTATCGTGCTGCAACCCAAAACAACCTCCAGCGGTTGCCAAGCAAATGCACATTGGTACATCGAAGATAAGAACCCATTGAATGTTGGTGGCTTTGGTTTACCTAAGGTATTTATAATTTCCACCTCTCACCTTAGTAGTATAGAATCTACCTTTGGCTTGACTCTGCTTTTTGACTGTCCCTGTGAAGTAGACTAGGCCACTTGGCAAGGTCACCGTTGGGAAAAAGAATACCAAAATTTTTATCCTCACATCTATTGTTCACCATTTAAAAACATCCGGAATCGGTTGGAATGCTTTATGAGTCGTCAAAGCAAAACTAAATCTTAAAAAGCGCCTTATGATTCCAGGCAATTAATCGCTATATACAGTGGCCTCCAGGCTACACCAGATAAAGTATTTTTTGGGAAGATGCATAGAACATTATCAAATGTCTCTTTTAGAAGTAATTAAATTGAAAAAATCGTCAAGAGATGATATCCTGACCGAAATTCAGAATTGAACTATAGAATATTTGATCCGAAGTAACTTTTCTTTTTTTATAGAACTACCAACGCCAAAGAAAGGTTATTAAACCATTTGTCAATCAAGGTGGTTTTGGAAGCCCAAAAGTAAGTAACAAAAAAACCTCACCATAGAAAACATAACATCTGTATATCAAAAATACTTTGTGAATCCAGGAAGTTCCAAGATGAAAAATATAGTAACACAACATAAATTTTGAACCTAATATTCACAAAATACATTTTTATTTCTTTTTCTATTTGGTTTTTCTATTTTATTTTGAGGCCCACTTTCGCAAATATAGACTATAGCGCCCCGTCGGCACCTTGAACTGACTACCCAATTCCCCTCGCATGACATGCATTGACCCGGGCGAAGATTCATTCACTTGCCAAGTGAACTGCTGCGAGTGGGAATCGAACCTCAGTCGCCTGTGAAGCAACCAAGGTCAATGACACTATAAAACAGCGCCGTTCTAATATCCAATATCCGAATCAAATTCTGATTGGGTGTCCAACACAAGTACGAATTATAGAGAGCTAAACAAATTTGCTTTATTTTCCTTCTTTTAGGATTTCACTAAGCGTGCTTTTGGGGGCCTAAAGAAGAGCAAAAAAGCTGCTTTCAAACCATCACAAGCAGCAAAAACCAACAAAGATGGCTTTGGACTTTTTTTTTTTTTTTTTTTTTTTTTTAACATTATTATTTCCTTGATCTCCAAAAATATTGGTTCTTCTTACAAGAAAAGTGTTATATAATGTATATGCTGTGTGTATAAAATATATAAATAACTAACAACTCGAACAGATACGGGAAGAAGGACTCATCGGAAGGAATAAGGAAAACTAAGTGAAGTTCGGAATCAGAATACTGAGATATGACGTTTGGAATTTTGTTCGATTAGTAATAGTTAAACTGGATAACGGCTTGTTCGCAAGATAGTCGTCCTAGATAAATTATGGCAGACAGTAAGAAATAAATAAACTATTCTTAGATAAATAATATCTCGTAAATATATTATAATTTTATATAGGCCGAGGACTAGGCATAGAAACAAGATTGTGAGAAGTGTGAAAAAAAATAAAAAAAATATTGTAGTTAATTCGATGAGGCGTTTGGGTTGAGGAATGTGATACGTCGCTAATAGAATTAATTGCTAAATATTAAAAACAAAAACAAAAACAAAAACAACGAAAATGCAAGAGGAGTATGCTGTCCCAGCCTTATTGTTAAAAATATATATAGATATATTAAGCATAAATGTAAATAAATTTTAAACTAATTTAAAGCTCAATGTGTCAAAACCTAAGGTAAGCTTCAATGAAAAGGAAAGGATGGAGTTAGGTTAGGATCCTGAAGTAGTAAAACATTAGAATTCGCAATATTGTCAAGAATATAGTTATTGAGATACTTAGGTAACTTCAAATAGGTGATTATTGAAAAATTTCAAGGATTCAATGATTTAGCTAATGCCCTATCAAAATAAAATTTCCAAGCTAGGTTTGCAAAGCTATCTTTTGATTCGATATGCTTTATGTTAATAGGTAAATCATTAAAACATGTAGCACCCTCGTGCTCAAAGGTACCAGCCACACGATTTCTGTTTTCAACATCATGCAGAATAATGTTTTCAGAACGCAGCTCTCTGTCAGGGTTGGTTACTTTGGATAGGCGTAGGTAAGATGGCCAATCGGGGTTATGGAGTGCGCTGTGTACGGTTTTTGCCATGGTGAAGTCGATCATTTCGGTGACGGGTAGCCATTTCAGCTCGATAACATCTTTGATGGAGGCGTGGCGCTTCAGCACAAAACCAGCCGCGGCGTTCTGAACTTTCTGCAAACGTTTTAGTTGGTATTTTGCAGCATCTGAAAGTAGCACAGATCCATACATTAATTTGCTGAGGACCAAAGACTCCACTAGCATTTTACGTTGGTGCCAGGTTGTGATGTTTTGAAACTGTTTCAAGTTACGTAGTTTAGCAAAACAGCACTTTAGCGTCTGATTAACATGCTCGGTCCAATCAAGATGCTCGTTGAATTTGACGCCGAGAATCTTGAAGTTCTGGACTTTTTCGATGTCTTGGCCGGCACTTTTTATCTCGGTGACCAAGTCAGCAAGCGAGTGGCGTTGTGCTAGCTGTCTGGTTGAAAATACAGTCATTTTTGTTTTCTTAGCATTCAAACAGAGATTATTTCGGTCCGACCACTGGTTAATGTTATCGATCTCTATCTGTACGGATTCGATGGTGTTCTGTATCTCTTTGATTTTTGCGTGACGTAGTTGTGTTGTATCCTCAGCGTAGAGAAGATAGGTACTCTGACCATTAGTGTTTATTGTGGTAATGTATAAGTTAAACAGAATAGGGCCGAGTATACTGCCCTGTGGAACACCAAACTGAACGTTTAACTTGTTAGACGATTTGTCGTCGATCTGAGCGTACTGTTTACGGTTGGACAGATAATCACCGATAAGAAACAAGACTTGTCGGGAGAAGCCAAGATTGTTGAGATGCTCCAGTAGAATACGATAATCAACTGTATCAAAAGCTTTCGAGAAATCGGCAAAAATCGATAAGGTCACTTCACTTCTACTCATAGCAGTTTTAATATCATCTTTCAGTTTAAGTAGAACAGTTGTGGTTGAATGTGATTTTCGGAAACCGGATTGACTGTCGAGGTAAATAGATTTCGTTTCAATGTGGTCTGTAAGTTGTTGAAGAATAACTCTTTCGAATACCTTGGATAGGATTGGTAGGATGCTGATGGGTCTGTAGTCGATTAGTGATTGGGGATCGTTGATTTTGGGTACAGGACAGATTCGGCTAATTTTCCAGTCGTCTGGAAAAGTTGACGTTGTTATACAGCTGTTGATGATGTGAGTCAGGGGTGATGCGAGGTATTCTGACACTGGTTTGACGAACTTTGATGGGATATTGTCTGGGCCGGTTGAGCAGTCCGATCTCAGTTTTTGGATGGCTTTAAGTACTTCGTCATGAGTCGCATGGCGAAGATGGAAGTTATCTGGATGATCAGGTAACTCGCGAATAAAGGATTTTGAGAGCTCTCCAGCATTCTTCCCCGTCGTGCGAACAGCAGTTGAATTGAAGAATTTGTTGATTTCGTCTGGATCAATACTCATACGTTTCAAGCGAGGGTGAAGAATTTTGTTGATGACATTCCATGATTCTGAGGAAGTTTTATTTGCGAGAAGGTTTTTTAGAAACTTTTTCTTTGCGTCTCGGATATTTGATTTGAGATCGTTTCTTGTTTTTCGGAGTTGCTCCAGCTGTACGTCGTTTCGATCGTTTTTCAGACTCACTCGAAGTTCTTCTTTCTGACGCTGCAGGTTTCGTACATCTAGATCTTTCATCCACGGAGATGACGGGCGTGTCAATTTAACTTTTCGTATAGGTGCATGGCGGTCAATACACTCAGTGATTAGTTTATTGAGTGCACTGACCTTATCTGAGGTGTTGTCAAAAGCGTACACGATGTTCAATGGAAGCTCACGAAAATCGTTAACATAGCTTTCAAGTACAAGGCTTCGCTCGTCGCTAATGTATTTGTGTCGAGGTTCGTATCGAGGTTTATTGATTTTTAATATACAAAATGGAGAGTCATGATCGGATATTTCGTCACAGAAGACAACGTCACTGGCGATCAATTTCGTATCAGTGTTGGTAATGACGTGGTCAATGAGAGTTCTCGACTTTCTCGTGGGTTCGGATACTAGTTGTTTGAGATTGAGCGTGCCCAAGATATTGTTGTAGGCTTCGTGCTCAGGTGAGGGTACAAGCAGATCGATGTTCAAGTCTCCTGTGATGATTATTGGACCGTGGTGAACGAGTGTCGCTTGGGAAATCAGTGACTCGAATTTAACTAACCAATCTAGCTTATCACGAGACTTGCTGCTGGGCTGATAAACAATACCGATTAGGACATTGGAAAGTCGATTCTTACCGGTAAGTTCAATCCACTGATGCTCAATGGTTGTGTCGAAAGATTCGATATCCTTTCGGGCTTTGTGTAGGATGTTTGATTTGATGTAATAGCCGACACCACCTCCACGTTTAGCGTCACGATTTCGAAAGTCTTTTTCGTAGCCTGCGATTTCATAGTGAGACAGCAAGTTTTTATTGTCTTTTAACCAGGTTTCGGACATGGTGATTATATCGAACTGGTGTGTGGAGAGATATGATTCGAATTCGGCGAAGGTAGATTTCATTGATTGGGTGTTCAGATGCGCTATGGAGAGGTGCTTTCGATGTTGGTCGAGCAGAGCCACAGAGGGAGGCGTAGTGCCGTTGGTTAGATCGGGCACTGTAGAATCCAAATCAGACAAGTTTCGAATATTGAAGAAGGGCTGGATGGTTAACGTACACGTGTGACAGGTCCATAGATACGGAACACGGGCATTATCTATTCGAACATTCTTACCGGCGCATTTATGGTGAAGCTGTTCTTTGCACGATACACACTCAAGCCGTTTCGAGTTTATTCTTACTGTTTTGTTGCATGAGGCGCATAAGATGGGTCCAGGATTGATTTCGACATCTCCACACAGTAACAGTCTGTTATAACAGCAATGGTTTGCATAATACGTGATTGGAGCTGAGTAGAAAGTTCTTTTGGATGTGTACAGTGCGTACTCTCGTTGTTTTTGTTGAATAGCACATGAGTCAGTCAATGTAAACAACAGAATCAGGAGCAAAAAGTTCATTTTTTCCATTTCCTGTTGACGTTTAGTATGGAAAATACACCAAAAGATTCAGAATCTGTTCAAGAATCTTTTTGATGCAAAAATGCGATGATTTTCTTCTTTTTCTCGACTTTAAACAGCAAAAAACTAATAAAAAACTTCACACTTTCTTTTGACGTTAGAAAAAACGTCCGTTACGCGCGAAGCCGTTGCATTGCTTCCTACCGTAAGTATCTATGTTATTAAGTCCATGTTAAGTGCCCATTAAGTGCCACTAGCAAGATACGAGACCGCCCCCGATTTTTTCGGTCCTGTACCAGTAGGTCGCCGCGATCCAGGCCGCCCTGTTTTTGCAATTTGCATTCTATTTTTTGTTGCGTTTGATGGTCTTATAAAAAAATGTGTATAATAAATATTAATCTTGATTTGTATTTTTAGGACATGCGAAAGCACATGTAAACAGGAAGTTCAAACCAAGGGGTAGATGGAGCTCCGCAACCCGGGAGGGCAGTCCGTCTAGGAGAGGCTGAACTCCAAAATCAAAACGCAAGGGCAGATGAGGCTCTACAGTCATGGTGAAGACAATTCATCTAAGAGAAGGAGAACTCTGAATTCAAAACCAGTTAAACGCGAAAACATCAGCGGAGAAGATTCGAAATATTAAGATTACTATCAGGCCGAGATACAACCAAAACACAACATCGTCCTCAAGCTTGATATAGTGGACCTATATTTTAAGAGCTTTAAGTAGGAAAATGATTAGCATGAACCAAATCTTCTCCAGAGACAACGAAAAATTAGTTTAAACATCAATGAAAAGACAGAAAGAAAATGCAACATCCCCTAAGGAAAGTATCTCCGAAAGAATCACCACAGAAAAACAAAGAGGAGACAAGATAGAAGAAAGAGTGACAACATCTGGACAGTACAATAAAATACTCCATCACTTCAAGGCTCCCTTATTGACTACATAAAAAGCCTACAAAAACGTTAAACTTATTACGTCGGTACTATAACATAAACTGCCGAACATATTGTGAAAAAAGATATGAAATCTGGATTGTAGGAATAAAATATTGTGAATGAATAATAACATCTTGAAAAGGAAAAGTCACAAGTTTGTTTCTGTTTTAGTGCTACGAATTGAGCTTGTTTGAGAATTCCCAAGAAAATTTATTACGATGTTCTTAGCATTTTTCCATTATTTTAGTGAAAAAACAACTGATTATAGCCTTGGTGTAGACTGAACTTCTTCTACCTTAGACTAGCTTAGACAGCCAACGGCAAAGGTAGTGATTTACTGTCGTTCTTAGCCAAGGATCTAGTCAAATCAAAAGCTAACCACCACCGTCGCAGAAAAACACCGATACACGAACTCGCAAAGGTACACCAAGTTGAGCTTAATCAAGACGTTTGAAAGACGTGAGACAAAATGAAACTATAATACAATACAATAAAAACAACGTCTTAAAAACTTACAGCAGAAGCTCTGTTTGAATTGCTGTTTTGGTGCACCCTTTTGCATAAGATTTTTTTTCCTCCATTAAGATTCCGCTGCCACTTTTCTAGTGGAAAAAGACCAAAACTCCGGGTAGTTGAAAAATGAGCTTGTGAATGTTAGGCTGTTTCGTAAGTAAACACAAGATTATCTTTAAAAGAAAACCCTTTCCAATCTCATGCTGACTAACCCGGGAAAAATAGCGGATACATCTCGGAAAATTCAGGAGAATCTTTTAAGGGCGGAAATAGGAATCTAATGCAAAAGGACTGGATCTAGCTAAATCAAAAGCTAACCACCACCGTCGCAGAAAAACACCGATACACGAACTCGCAAAGGTACACCGACACATAAAGTTGAGCTTAATCAAGACATTTGAAAGACGTGAGACCTTACAGCAGAGTAATGGATAGAGGACCAATATGTAATCAATAGAGGATCGATTGAAAAAAAGATCGATAAGGGATCATGGAAAGATCGATACTCGAGATTTTTTAGAACTCAATCTTCTATCGATCCCTTATCGGAATCGATAAGTAATCGATCTTTTATCGATCCTTCATCGATCCGTTCTGATTATCGATCCTATCCAGCCCGACCGCCTGGACTACAATACAAATAACGTCTTAAAAACTCACAGTAGAAGCTCTGTTTGAATTGCTGTTTTGGTGCACCCTTCTCCAGATGGATTTCATTGTGTACAAGACCAGAGATGGAAATGATTTCGTGCGAATGCGATTTGCCTTGTGTTGTTGCAACCAGTGATAGACTAAGCACGGTCTAAAAAATAATAATCATTAATAGTGTACTACACTCAAAATTTGCTCAATTTTCTCGAAATATCAAGCATTTTTTCGAATTATCGAGCTTCAAAGCTTCAAATCGTTACGACATCGAAAACTTCTTTTGAATTAGACTGAGATTCAGATTCATTTTAACAGCGGTTTATCTATTTCGTATATGAATCACCAAACGTTATTTAAGATTAATTACCAGTGGAGGTGCAGGGACCGTTTCTTCAACCAATGTTACGAAACTTGGTTTTTCAACAACTGCCTGTTAAAAATGATAAAAAGAGTTTTAAAATAATTTGACGCACCCTAAAAATTTGACGCGCCCTAGAATATCGACGCGCCCTAAAAAATCGACGCGCCCTGATAATTTGACGCGCCCTGATAATTTGACACTACCTAAGTAACTGACAGTAATGAGATTACCCTGAGTATCAGAGGTTTTCAAAGAAAATAGTAACTCTCTGAAGACAAATAATAGAAATTTTATCGCGCATGTGTCAATCTAATCACTGTAGAAAAGATCAAAAATGAAGAGCAAATATTACCATATTAATGTCTAGCAGACTGTATCAGTATGCAGTTTACTATTTACGAATTCCCCAGAAACCTCCAAGTGTAGTTGAAATGAGTTTATTTCGAAAGAAATCTTTTACATGATCCCCAAATGTATAACAGTAATTACTAAACTTTTAATTATGGAAATGTCACTTTAATTGAATCGAAATAATAGACAGACTTTATGGTCGTGTTCAGACCTGAAAGTTTAAGTTTAAGGTTTATGTAGTACTTTGTTGATATGGGAATTCAATTATAATCACTTTTCTTTTGTCAATCGATATTGGCGATCTCGAGGAATCTCCTTTCCTAACGGGGCTTTTGCAAAGTCTTTTCGTTATTTAATTCCGAAGAGAGGGTCAGCATTTAAGAGGGGCTATTGCCACAACAGGGTTTTACTTTGGAAATGGGTGGAAATTGAAATATCCATATTATAGAAAAAATCCTACCTAGGTGGTGGAAACTTTCTTGGTTGCCTTTGTGGCTAGAATATAAATCCAAAATTCAGTTTTTCCTTAAAAAGAAAGTTGATTTTGAAAGTAGCGCATTGTCTCGTAGGTTATGCTTGCAGGTTACATGGTTACAGAGATTACATGGTTACAGGTTACACGTCACTTTTCCCCGACCAAAATTTCAGATTTGTCACTTTTCCCCGACCAAATTTACAATTTAGTCACTTTTCCCCGAATTTTTTTCCCCGATAAGGTATGACTTATTGAACCAGTGAGGTTTGGAAGCCTACTTGGGTGGCTATGAATGTCACGGGGTTTGAATTTGAAATAAAAAAATCACTGGGGTGAGAACTTTTAAGGTAGTTTGATTTTCATGGGGAAAACTTTTGATTTTAAAGCATTGACGAGTTTGGTTTCCATTTCTTGATTTTGACTGGGATACCTATGTCATAAAATGCGATTTTTGACCAGGGTAGGACAATAAATTTCTAAGTGTTGATCGAGGTAGAGACTTTGGCAGGGGATGGAATTAACAAGGGGTGGGTAAAACTCATAAAATGAGGGAGGTCATTATTAAGTGAAATGGGGTGATTTTTTCCAAAGCTTGAGGTAAGGGGTCTACAATTAAACATAAAAGAGTAAATGGACTACTTAGCAATTACTTTAATAACTATTTCCTGAATTTTCTTTTAGTTCATAGAAACATTCCTAGAACATAGCACCTTACCGAAGATGGATTTTGATATTGTTGCGTATCGCACACGAATTGGAAAAGACCTTATCCGTATTGGAGGTATTTTTTTCTCCAGCATTTTTGTTTTTACTTTTGACCCTGAAGTGAACTTTTAAGGGAACCTCTAATTATTATCCCAATATGTTAAGGTCATTATTCTTTAAAATTGATACCTTATTGGTATATATTTTCGCGTGTTACAAATTTTCGCGAATCGCGAAATTTTTTCGAAAAAACGTGTTTTGCGTGTATTAAATTTCGCGATTGCCGACTTCTGGAAAATTTTCACGTGTATTAAATTTCGCGATTCACTAAACTAGGTATTTTCAGAAAGTGGGAATATAAAGCAAGAAAAAGACTGATTTTGCTGAAACACAACGTTTTTGATGTAAAAATACTAACAAAATACTAAGAAAAAATTTTTCGCGTGTATTTAATTTCGCGATTTTGTAATTTTGAAAAATTTAAACAGTATTAAATTTCGCGAAAATTGACCGAAAAACTCGCGAAATTAAGTACCCGCGAAAATTTGTAACACGCGAAAATATATACCAATAAGGTAATTTCATTTTAATGTCGAATTTAGGTGATGGACTCTGGGTGAAAAGAATATGTCGGGTATGCGGAGTGCAGGATCCACCACGAAGTTTGTTTCCTGACGCTCCAGATATGACAGATTGGGTACGTACAGCCTCGATCTCAAGGCTAATATCATCAAAATTTTTATTTGATAAGTTGTTTTTATTTTAACCCTTTGAGGCCGAAGGGGGCCATGTGTGGGTCCTTAAACAAAAATCACCATAATTCAACCAAATTTTATGATATGATGCTAAAAATCTATGACGCGCCTTATGTTGCAAAACTATATCATCTTGGCTTTCAATAAATTAGTTTTCGCTTCGATCAAAATGAAATTCTCGCTCAGTAATGGAATACTTTTTCGCTTAGATAAAAGTCAATTTTCTCGCTTAGATAAACTCACTTTTTTCGCTTAGATAAACTCACTTTTTTCGCTTAGATAAAATAATTTTTTTCGCTTAGATAAAAGTCAATTTTCTCGCTTAGATAAACTCACTTTTCTCGCTTAGATAAACTCACTTTTTTCGCTTAGATAAACTCACTTTTTTCGCTTAGATAAAGTCACTTTTTTCGCTTAGATAAACTAATTAAATATTTCCCGTTTTCCAAAAGGGAAATATTTGTTAAAAGGGACTAGGCTTTCTTCAGGTTCTGATGTCAAAACGCCTTCCGTACGCCCTGACTGACGCCCGTTTTAGCGCCTAAAGAAAGTAAATGCGATATCTCTTTTGTTGCTACTTGGTACTTTATAAGATTGAAGGCAATATACCTTACGGTAATTAGTTCTTACAAAGTAAACAAAGGATGGCGAAAAAGATGAGCATATTTATCTTTATTATAAGCATTTTCTTTATAAGAATCAGATCAATAACTCTTGATTGAAGGCAATATATCTTTCGGTAATTAGTTCTTACAAAGTAAACAAAGGATGGCGAAAAAGATGAGCATATTTATCTTTATTATAAGCATCTACTTTATAAGAATCAAATCAATAACTCTTGATTGAAGGCAATGTATCTTTCGGTAATTAGTTATTAGAAAGTAAACAAAGGATGGTGAAAAAGATGAGCATATTTATCTTTATTATAAGCATTTTCTTTATAAGAATCAAATCAATAACTCTTAATTGAAGGCAATATATCTTTCGGTAATTAGTTATTACAAAGTAAACAAAGGATGGCAAAAAAGATGAGCATATTTATTTTTATTATAAGCATTTTCTTTATAAGAATCAAATCAATAACTCTTGATTGAAGGCAATGTATCTTTCGGTAATTAGTTATTAGAAAGTAAACAAAGGATGGCGAAAAAGATGAGCATATTTATCTTTATTATAAGCATTTTCTTTATAAGAATCAGATCAATAACTCTTGATTGAAGGCAATATATCTTTCGGTAATTAGTTCTTACAAAGTAAACAAAGGATGGCGAAAAAGATGAGCATATTTATCTTTATTATAAGCATCTACTTTATAAGAATCAAATCAATAACTCTTGATTGAAGGCAATGTATCTTTCGGTAATTAGTTATTAGAAAGTAAACAAAGGATGGTGAAAAAGATGAGCATATTTATCTTTATTATAAGCATTTTCTTTATAAGAATCAAATCAATAACTCTTAATTGAAGGCAATATATCTTTCGGTAATTAGTTATTACAAAGTAAACAAAGGATGGCAAATAACTCTTAATTGAAGGCAATATATCTTTCGGTAATTAGTTATTACAAAGTAAACAAAGGATGGCAAAGAAGATGAGCATATTTATTTTTATTATAAGCATTTTCTTTATAAGAATCAAATCAATAACTCTTGATTGAAGGCAATGTATCTTTCGGTAATTAGTTATTAGAAAGTAAACAAAGGATGGCGAAAAAGATGAGCATAATTATCTTTATTATAAGCATTTTTTTTATAAGAATCAAATCAATAACTCTTGATTGAAGGCAATGTATCTTTCGGTAATTAGTTATTAGAAAGTAAACAAAGGATGGTGAAAAAGATGAGCACATTTATCGTTATTATAAGCATTTTCTTTATAAGAATCAAATCAATAACTCTTGATTGAAGGCAATGTATCTTTCGGTAATTAGTTATTAGAAAGTAAACAAAGGATGGCGAAAAAGATGAGCATATTTATCTTTATTATAAGCATTTTCTTTATAAGAATCAAATCAATAACTCTTGATTGAAGGCAATGTATCTTTCGGTAATTAGTTATTAGAAAGTAAACAAAGGATGGTGAAAAAGATGAGCATATTTATCGTTATTATAAGCATTTTCTTTATAAGAATCAAATCAATAACTCTTGATTGAAGGCAATATATCTTTCGGTAATTAGTTATTAGAAAGTAAACAAAGGATGGCGAAAAAAATGAGCATATTTATTTTCATTATATGCATCTACTTTATAAGAATCAAATCAATAACTCTTGATTGAGAAAGCAATATGCCTTTTGGTAATTAGTTATTAGAAAGTAAACAAAGGATGGCGAAAAATGAGCATATTTATTTTTATTGTAAGCATCTACTTTATAAGAATCAAATCACTAACTCTTGATTGAAGGCAATATATCTTTCGGTAATTAGTTCTTACAAAGTAAACAAAGTATGGCGAAAAAGATGAGCATATTTATTTTTATTATAAGTGTCTACTTTGAATCAAATCAATTTCAGAATTTTCGGTGTTTTCACTGTGATAATATGTGAGCGATAACTTCTCTTTTTGAGATGTGAGCGACCGTCTATCCCATGTCATCTCAAAAGTAAAGTTGAAGCCAAGCTTTCTTCCTCTGACTTATATTTTATCGATAAAACGAATTTAAAATCTACACATGCGTTATTTTGCTTACTTAGGGATATTTCGAAAGGAAGCTCTGCGGGGTATTCTTAGTGGCAACTACTTGCTAGTATATGCCAATCATGACCTTCATTTTCAAGGAAATATTTAAAGTCGCAATTTTGCGATTGTTGTTTTTTTCGCTTAGATAAAAGTCAATTTTCTTGCTTAGATAAACTCATTTTTTTCGCTTAGATAAAAGTCAACTTTTTCGCTTTGATAAACTCACTTTTCCTACCAACTCGCGTCTATATTTGAAAGCCTTAAAATGACGTCACAGTCACTCAAAGTAGGGCGTGTAGCATAGAATTGGGAAGTAAGCCAAAGTAGCCAGACGGTCTATCGACCGTAGTTCACCAACCACTAGTCTGTTGTGCTTCATATGTATACCACACCTTCCTTAGGTGTGGCCCGACCCAATTTGGGTGTTCCGGACTTTTCGGACCCCTCCGGAACTCCCTCGCAAAGATTCCCGGACAATTCCCCCCTGGTGAATTCCCCCCCGGTGAATTCCCACCCAGTGAATTCCCCCCTGGTGAATTCCCCCCCGGAAAATTCCCACCCGCTGAATTCCCCCCTGGTGAACTAAAAAACCATGTAATTTGAAATAAGCGACTTTACTATTTATCTTATAAAAATCTGTGCAGACGACTATCATGTAAAAATCTTTCAGTTCTTTTCTCAGAATCAAAAAAAATTGGCGTTGTGATTCTTAAAACTTGTAAAAATACTTGACCCTAAAATTGGAGGTTTGTTTCGATTGAAAGTTTTAAATTAATCTCTCTAAGGGTCGGAAAATTCAGGATTTTCAGGGAATTTTTTTATTTACAGAGAAAAAATTGTAATAAAGTCTCTCTAAGGGTATGACTTTTTTCAAAAATCGAAAAAAAAATTTCAAAATAAAGTCTCTAAGGGTCGGTTTTCGGAGGTCCCGTCCGCGCATACCTCTCATTCGCCAACCCTAGTACCCCCCGGGGTTACAGTCCATGATTTCGAAACGTAAAAACACATATGAAAATATATGGGTGGGAATTCACCAGGGGGGAATTCACCGGGTGGGAATTTTCCGGGGGGGAATTCACCAGGGGGGAATTTACTGGGTGGGAATTCACCGGGGGGGAATTCACCAGGGGGGGATTTACTGGGTGGGAATTCACCGGGGGGGAATTCACCAGGGGGGAATTGTCCGGACACCCTCGCAAACCTCCGGAACTCGTGACTCTCTGAAACCCTTGGAGGCTTCTGCAAGGCCCCCAAGGCTTGTTATAATGAACTTGAAAAGTGGAAAAGATGTTCGGGCATAAAGACCGGCGATTTGGGTCGTTTGGGATATTATACCGGCTTTTCCCGGCGCAGGAAATTCCGGAAATGCAATTTTTAAGAGTACCGTAACCATAGCTCGGTCTGTTTGGGTGTCCGGACAATTCCCCCCTGGTGAATTCCCCCCCGGTGAATTCCCACCCAGTAAATCCCCCCCTGGTGAATTCCCCCCCCGGTGAATTCCCACCCAGTAAATTCCCCCCTGGTGAATTCCCCCCCGGAAAATTCCCACCCGGTGAATTCCCCCCTGGTGAATTCCCACCCATATATTTTCATATGTGTTTTTACGTTTCGAAATCATGGACTGTAACCCCGGGGGGTACTAGGGTTGGCGAATGAGAGGTATGCGCGGACGGGACCTCCGAAAACCGACCCTTAGAGACTTTATTTTGAAATTTTTTTTTCGATTTTTGAAAAAAGTCATACCCTTAGAGAGACTTTATTACAATTTTTTCTCTGTAAATAAAAAAATTCCCTGAAAATCCTGAATTTTCCGACCCTTAGAGAGATTAATTTAAAACTTTCAATCGAAACAAACCTCCAATTTTAGGGTCAAGTATTTTTACAAGTTTTAAGAATCACATAACGCCAATTTTTTTTGATTCTGAGAAAAGAACTGAAAGATTTTTACATGATAGTCGTCTGCACAGATTTTTATAAGATAAATAGTAAAGTCGCTTATTTCAAATTACATGGTTTTTTAGTTCACCAGGGGGGAATTCAGCGGGTGGGAATTTTCCGGGGGGGAATTCACCAGGGGGGAATTCACTGGGTGGGAATTCACCGGGGGGGAATTCACCAGGGGGGAATTGTCCGGGAATCGTCTGTTTGGCCCCCAAAAGTCCTGTAAGCCTTCCTTAACGTTGAAAACGGTCTGAAAACAAAGCAGAAAGGTACCTTCGACCATTCCAGACCGGCTGGGCCTTCCGAAGGCCCGTGAAAGTCTGGAACGAGTCCGGAAAGCTTTTAATACCAACTTTCTAAATCTCCGGTTTTAAGGCACGCTTGAAGCCGGACGTCCTTCTTTAATGTTCTGATGGGCTGGGATGGACGCAGGGCATCGGTCCCGACCCGTACGAACCCCGGTGGCCTGTTCCTGACCCGGAAAGGGCCTTCCAGCGGGTCAAAATGGCGATTTTTGGGCATGCGGAAATCCCTTTATAGCGAGACTTCCAGGATACCCCAGACATCCAAACCGGTCGATATGCAAAGCATGTGTGTCACCCTTTCTGGCTTAGGTCCGGGGGCCGTTTGGGAACCCCCGTTTGCTGTCCGGGAGGCCCCGAAATCGGTCCACGGAGCGAGTTTTGCCGGCTTTTGACGATACTTTGAGGAATTTTGAAGAACCCACACTGATGCAGGCGTGTACCCTCACATCCCTCTTAACCAGTTGGCATCAGTTGGACCCCCTGGAACCCCGGCCGGGATCCCCAGGGGCCGTCCGCGGTGGTGCCCAACTCCAGGGGAATAAGGCGGGTCCGTGGAGGTCAAAATTCTTGCAACGTTACAAATCATTTTCATAAACTCATTTTAGGCTCAAACGAAGCGTATAACCAAGTGGAATAAGATCCAGTCTAGACAGATGTTTTTTTATTTAGAAATTTTGCGTAATTCGCAAAAATCTTCAATTTTGCGATATTTTAATGACGTCATAAAAATTGAAATTCCAATAACTTTTGATAGAATCATCAAAATAATTTCAAATTTTCACCAAAAATACATTTCAAGGCAAATTTTCAAAAGATTTAAAAAGTTTTTTAAAATCTTGATGACATCAGCATTTTTCAAGGATTTTAGTTTTTTGGCCGAAAAGTGATGACGTCATCAAATTTCGATGAAATTTTTTTCTAATTCTGAAAACATTAATACTATGCATCTTTGCTCAAAATTTGAAATTATTTTGATAATTCTATCAAAAGTTATTGGAATTTCAATTTTTATGACGTCATCAAAATAGCGCAAAATTGAGGATTTTTGCGAATTACGCAAAATTTCAAAATGAAAAAACATCTGCCTAGACTGAATCTTATTCTACTTAGTCATACGCTTCGTTTGAGCCCAAAATGAGCTTCTGAAAATGATTTGTAACGTTGCCAGGGGGGGTCATGCTGTTATTATATAAACACTATGACAATTACAACCGTGGTGGTATATAAACCAAAATTTGGGAAAACAGTTACTCCACCAGTGGACTAACTGCAACATGGGTGGTGCCTAAGCCCAAAATTGTTCATTTTGGTCGAATATGGTGTACTAAGTGAGCACATTTTTCAATTTTTCACTTAAAATTTTAGGTTTTTAAAAATTCCGGAAGCAAAAAAATTCAAAACATTTTTTTTCAAAAGTCAAAAAAAAAATCACAAAATTTTTTCTTCAATCAAGGCATGAAAGATATTTTAACAAACTTGGAAAATGATTGAGATATTTAACTCTTGAACGGTCGTTAATAGGACGTACCCAGTAAAATGGTACCAAAAATGAGGAATACAGTGAAAAAATTGCCAAATTTGGCATTTTTGGGGGTGGTATACACCAATTTTGAGGGTAAAATCAGTTAGTACACTATGGAATAACTGCAAGGGTGGTGGTGTCTGAAGAAATTGTCCAAAATTGCAGTTACTCCACATAGTGTCAAGGAGTAACTGCAAGACCCCCCCTGACGTTGCAAGCATTTTGACCCCACCTTAATCTCCTGGAGAAAGAAAGTCATTTTTTCCAATTTGGACGAATTTTTACAAATTTTCAAGCCTTTTCAAGCCTTTCCAAAGCCTTTTCACGCCTTTCCAAAGCCTTTTAAAGGCTTTGGATGACTGATGGAGGGTGCTGGCTTCGAAGAAGAGCAAGGCAGAGGGTATCCAAAGGACTATGGGGGGGGGCTGTGGAGGGCTGTAGAGCCCTCAATTGGTCTCAGCATAGTATAAGAAAGCCGCGGCTGGAATGAGTACAGCTGAATTTCTGTTGTTCTATCTATGTCGTAGGAACGAATTCTTTTATGGTTCAGTGACACTTTCCATTGTCAACTTAATTTGACTTTTAACAAACTCCCTCGTTAGACGTAATTTTGCTCACAAACGCAAATCTCTTGATAATTCACGCATTCATAACATCAAACTAAAAGAAAAGACTCTTGATTTAAAAGTACTAGAACGTCAGAATGTCAGTGCTTTAAGAACTTGAAGAAAATTGAGTGCCTCGAAATGCCTTCATGATTATTCTGAAAAATTATTACTGGTATTAGTAAATAAATATTAAAGCTGCATTCTGTGAAAATTCCATTCGAAAAACAACAGTATTGAGGGGACAGCAAGTATTTAAAGTTTAACATTTGAAAATTAGTTCTTTTAATAAAATGTGTGTTATTTGGTCCTAAATTTATAAAAAATTATTTGGAATTTATAAAAATATACTTCAGATAAGGTAATTAGAGAGGATAGTGAGAAAGATTTGAGACTTGAAAAGTAATTGTTCTTCAATTGAATATTATGAACACTTTTAAGGTTAAGGATTTTGTTACCTTCGACTTAGTTCTTATAAACCACGGAGACACAGATAGAACATCCATTTACGACAAAAACAATATCGTCATCATTCCAGCCGCGGCTTTCTTATACTATGGTCTCAGCGGCGATTTTTCCTGGTGGGATAGGGGTGTAACAGTCTCAATTGAGAAGGACATTTTTGGCAATTTTTGCCGGCTTTTGACGGCACTTTGAGGAAATTTGAAGGACCTCTAACGGTGCAGACATATACTATCACATCCCCCTGAACAGTGAGCACCGATCAGACCCCCCAGCACACCAGCTGGGACCCCCAGGGGCCGTCCACGGTGGTACCCAAAGGAGGTCATTTTTTTTTCTCCAAATTTGACCAATTTTCAAGCCTTTCCGCCTTTCCAAGCCTTTTAAAAATTTCGGATGACTGATGGAGGGTGCTGGATTTAAGGGAAAACAAGGCAGAGGGTATCCGAAGCGATCCGAAGGGCTGTGGGGGACTGTAGAGGCCTCAATTGGTTCCACCGGGGCTGGTACCCAAAGGAGGTCATTTTCGGCAATTTTTGCCGGCTTTTGAAGACACTTTGAGGATTTTTGAAGGACCCTCACCGGTGCAAGCGTGTACCATCACATCCCCCCTGACCAATGGGCACCAATTGAACCCCCTGGAACCCCGACCAGGACCCCCAGGGGCCGTCTGTGCTGGTACCTAAAAGAGGTCATTTTTTTCTAATTTTGACCAAGTTTCGCCAAGTTTCAAGCCTTTCCAAGCCTTTTAAAAGCTTTGGAGGGCTGATGGCGGGTGCTGGCTTTGAGGGAGATCAAAGCAGAGTGTATCAGAAGGAGACCGATAGGCTACGGGGGCTGTGGAGGGCTGTAGAGGCCTCAATCGGTCCCACCGGGGAACTTTGCCTGACTATTTAGTCGGTCTCACCGGAGAACTTTGCCTGACTGCTTAGTCAGCTCTGAGCAAGGTACAAATAGCCAGAAAAAGCACTCCAGGCATGCTCCACGTCCATACCAGGATGAAAGCACCTGTTCTCGTCAGATCACGGAAGTTAAGCATAGTACTTGGATGGGGGACCCCCTGGGAACTCCCGGTGCCGTGGAGCGGAGGTGGAGGTTTTTCTCCTAGTGATGTTAGTAATGCTATGCTATGCTTTTGGGTGGTGCTGCTTTACTTTTGCACCTTTAGCCAAGCCTCAAGAATGCTCTAAGGGCGCTTTAGAGCTCATTAACAAGCCCTCACACCCCAGCGCTCGGCCAGCAGTAAGCTTAGTGGTCCAAAGTTCACGCACTGGGGATCCCCTGATCGAATCCGATCAGGTTCGGTCTACTTTTTGACCAGGTTTTGATATTTTATGTTTTTTTGGCGTAGATTCCAAAAAAAGTGGTCCAAAGTCCTGAAAAGTTCACGGAAAGGCTATAGAGGGGGTTCAGAACTCGTACCAGACCAGCTCGGAGCCCCCTGTGTGATGGAAAGCAGTGCGACGTTTCTACAACTCGTGAACGACTTGGCGGTGACGTACACCATCAACCAAGACCAAGATATACTCTGAGGAGTCCCTAATGAGCTCTGGACCAAGTCAAGCTAGCGAAGGAATGACACCCCTGAGAAATTTCGCCAGCGCAAGGCTTGAAGTTGGCCCAGTGGTATAAGGCGTTGGGTTCATACCCTGAGTATCAGAGGTTAAGTTTTCAAGGAATATATTAACCTCTGAAGACCAATAATAGAAATTTTATCCCGCATGTGTCAATCTAATCACTGTAGAAAGAATCAAAGATGAAGAGCAAATATTACCTTATTAATGTCTAGCAGACTGTATCAGTATGTAGTTTACTATTTACGAATTCCCCAGAAACCTCCAAGTGTAATTGAAGTGAGTTTCTTTCGAAAGAAATCTTTTACATGATCCCCAAATGTATAACAGTAATTACTCAACTATTAATTATGGAAATATCACTTTAATTGAATCGAAATAATAGACAGACTTTATGTTCTGATTCTCTATCATTGACTCTTTTTACAAAGCATTGATGACTTTTTCTAAGTTGTGTTTTCAACGGGAATAAAAATATCAACTTTGAACTTCATCCAAGATCTTGGATGGTCGTCATGGTTACTTTTGTCTTCGTTGATTGCGCGCTGAATAGAATCTCGATTCGTCGGCACAGCGTCGATATATGATTTCGACCTGTGCTTTCCACGGTATTGGGTCTACGCACTTGGGATCCCCAGCTCGAATCGGGTCAGGGTCACCTTTAAAATTTTAAAGGTTTTGATATTTCATGTTTTTTTTGGTGTAGATTCCGAAAACATAGGTCTAAAGTCCTGAAAAGTTGACAGAAGGGTGCTACGGGACCGTAAATGACCCTCCTCTCCTAGCCCGGACTGGGTGGGTTTCACGGCTTGAAACTTTCTGGAGTTATCAAGCATATCGAAGGGGGAAAGCATGCCAAATCTTATCACTCCACCGTCACCGGTCACCCAGCTATGGGGCAGCGAAAGGTGCGCTGCAGGATCTTCCCGTAAGGACGATTGCCGGGCCGTACGGCGTTTTCAGCGGGTCAAACTCTCAGTGAGGCATTTCTACGAAATGGAAAACAAGCCTGCAAAATATCTAAGACGTAGCACCAAAATTGAAGACACAGCGCCCGATTAGATTTTGCCTTAAGTCGGTCTGGACTTATTACAGCGCAAGACCTTCCCGTAAGGACGATTGCCGGGCCACACGGCGTTCGCCAGAGCTCAAATTCAGCATGGTGAATCTCTACCAACCAGAGAACAAGCCTGCCAATGAAAAAATTTGTTAAAGCGAAAAAAAACAGTGCGAAAAATGTGAGTTTATTAAAGCGATGAAATAGTCAGTTTATCTAAGCGAAAAAAAGTGAGTTTATCAAAGCGAAAAAAATAAGTTTATCTAAGCGAAAAAAATAAGTTTATCTAAGCGAAAAAAAAAGAGTTTATCTAAGCGAAAAAAATGATTTTATCTAAGCGAAAAAATGTGAATCTATCAAAGCGAAAAAAAGTTATTATCTAAGCGGAAAAAAAAGAGTTTATCTAAGCGAAAAAAAAAGACTTTATCTAAGCGAAAAAAAGTGAGTTTATCTAAGCGAAAAAAGTGAGTTTATCTAAGCGAGAAAAGTGAGTTTATCTAAGCGAGAAAATTGACTTTCATCTAAGCGAAAAAAATTATTTTATCTAAGCGAAAAAAGTGAGGTTATCTAAGCGAAAAAAAGTGAGTTTATCTAAGCGAAAATAGTGAGTTTATCTAAGCGAGAAAATTGACTTTTATCTAAGCGAGAAAATTGACTTTCATCTAAGCGAAAAAATTTATTTTATCTAAGCGAAAAAAGTGAGTTTATCTAAGCGAAAAAAAGTGAGTTTATCTAAGCGAAAAAAGTAAGTTTATCTAAGCGAAAAAAATTAGTTTATCTAAGCGAGAAAATTGAGTTTATCTAAGCGAAAAAAGTGAGTTTATCTAAGCGAAAAAAAGTGAGTTTATCTAAGCGAAAAAAGTAAGTTTATCTAAGCGAAAAAAATTAGTTTATCTAAGCGAGAAAATTGACTTTCATCTAAGCGAAAAAAATTATTTTATCTAAGCGAAAAAAGTGAGGTTATCTAAGCGAAAAAAAGTGAGTTTATCTAAGCGAAAATAGTGAGTTTATCTAAGCGAGAAAATTGACTTTTATCTAAGCGAGAAAATTGACTTTCATCTAAGCGAAAAAATTTATTTTATCTAAGCGAAAAAAGTGAGTTTATCTAAGCGAAAAAAAGTGAGTTTATCTAAGCGAAAAAAGTGAGTTTATCTAAGCGAAAAAAGTGAGTTTATCTAAGCGAGAAAATTGACTTTTATCTAAGCGAAAAAAATTAGTTTATCCAAGCGAAAAAAATGAGTTTATCTAAGCGGAAAAAGTGAGTTTATCAAAGCGAGAAAATTGACTTTTATCTAAGCGAAAAAGTATTTTATTACTGAGCGAAAATTTCATTTTGATCAAAGCGAAAGCTAATTCATTGAAAGCCAAGATGATATAGTTTTGCAACATAAGGCGCGTCATAAAAATCTGTATAAAAGTAGTAAAGTAATATGCAAGTGTAATGAAATTGTTTTGTTTGGCTAAAATACAGTCCAAATGCTTTTTTCAAAGGTCAAAGTTACTTTTCGTGATCTGTCAGATAAAAGAGTCGAAATGATTGATTTCAAGATTTAACAAATTATATATTGTTGAAAAGATATTCAGGGCATTATTTAGTTTTGAAAATATTGAAACATGAAAAAGAAAAATATTGGAAGGCAAAAATAAATACTTAGAGGCCAAACGGACGCTCTCAGTAACAGCTTTGAACACAGAACCCCTGCTTTACAAGTCCCCTGCGCTATCAATTTGGACAACTTGACATGTTCTATAAACTTTAATTTTTGGTAGAGATTCGCTTCATGATTTGAAATGGCCTGATTCGCGAAATTTCGCGTGTTTTGATAGAATTTAATTATTTTAATGTCAGAAATTTTCGCGTCCAGAAAATTTCGCGAATTTCGCGAATGACCCCTCAATTTGCGAAATTAAATGGTCGCGAAAAATATCTTTTGACTGATTCGCGAAAATTAATTCACGCAAAATACATTTTAAAAAATTTTCTTGGTCATTTTTTGCTTATTAGAACACAACAACAGGCTTTTTAGCTTATTTTGCCAGTGTTTTTTCTGGCTGAATCCAATATCGCGAAAATTAATTCCTACGAAATGAATTAATCTTGCTGATTCGCGAAATTAAATTCCATCAAAACACGCGAAAAGTAATTAGTTTGGTAATCGAAGATTAATTTGTT
Source organism: Clytia hemisphaerica (assembly GCF_902728285.1). Lineage (NCBI taxonomy): Eukaryota > Metazoa > Cnidaria > Hydrozoa > Leptothecata > Clytiidae > Clytia > Clytia hemisphaerica. The sequence goes on from NW_027104043.1 coordinate 58,323, forward strand.
TCGCATGAATAAATTTTCGTTAAACTGTATTTTCCCAGCAAATAATGATCAAGGATGTATCTCGTGGGAATTAATTTTTGCGAGTCAGTCGTAAGATCTTTTCGCGACCATTTAATTTCGCGAATTAGTGGGTTATTTGCAAAATTCACGAAATTTTCTGGACGCGAAAATTTCTGACATTGATAATTATTGTAGTTTCTACATTATTTTGAAATCATTTCTCAAAAAATAATTTATCTCTTTTCTTTCAGGTTGACTGTAAGAAGTGCAGCCCCAAAAGATGGTTCCATTTACTTTGTTTAGGGACGAAAGAGCACGATCCGCTGTACCATTGTGATGATAAGGTAAAGTCTGTTTCAAAATAATCTGCAGCTGAGACAAGAAAGACCTGTAACTTTTGATAGAATTCGAATTGAATTGCGATTTTGTGCTCGTTGAAAAGATATTCTTGAGTGGAATATACAAAAAGACTTTTAAAAAAATTGAAAAATGAAAATGAAAAACGAAGAAGAAAAAAATCAACTTCTTGTAGAATTGTGGTATAAATACCATTTTGACAGGAGTGATTCTTCAATCTTAGATCATCATCACTGTGAAAAAATTTTTCAAAAATATTCAATCCATCAAAAGATATCAAACAAAGTTTATTATTGATTGATTGTCAAAAGGCTGTTTTATTGCGATGTTTTTACTACTTTATACAACTTTATAGGGTCAACCAGTAATAAAATCTGTTCGATATCTTTTGATTGATTGAACATTTTTGAAAATTCTTTTTCACAGTGATGACGATGCAAATTTTTTTTCCGTAGACGGGCGGAAATATCTTTAATGATCGGAAATATCATAGCGCAATGGTCGGAAATATCATTTGATGGTCTGAAATATCTTTAGATGGTCGGAAATATCCCAAACTCTGAAAATTTGAAAATTTAATGGTCGGAAATATCATAGCGTAATGGTCGGAAATATCATTTGATGGTCGGAAATATCTTTTGATGGTCGGAAATATCATTTGATGGTCGGAAATATCACTTGATGGTCGGAAATATCTAAAACTCTAAAAATTTGAAAATTTAATGGTCGGAAATATCCCGCGCTTTTAAAAATGCTTCATCAGCAAAAAAAATGTAAACAAAAATGGTAGCAAAGGTGGTGTTGTGTGGCTAACTTGTTGTGTGTGCCAGACAAGAGTAGTTTTTTATTTTAAGTTTTTCGGACACTATCTGTTTTTCTTAGTTCTTTACACAGTATTTTACACAAGACGTAGACAGCTTTTTAGGAAGAGAAAGTGGTATTGACCTTTTTATTCAAACACGACTCTTGTTTATTTCTTGTATTTTTTATATCATTTCCTCCTCTAGCCCCCACTGATCTTAAATCACCCTAATGCTAGTCCTAACCCTACCCGGACACCCTCCCATTCTAGACCTTACGGGGGGGGGGCACTCGATCTGAAAACGACTGTTCGGCGGAAAATTTGGCTTCCAAAATCGAACATTTACAGTGCATCCAGCTGGCAGTGCATGCAGAGAAAATTTGGCCAAAAAATGACCCTTACAGCGGGGGCCAGAGGAGGAAAGGATATAAAAAAGACAAGAAAGAACGAAGAGTCGTGTTAGAATAAAAAGGTCAATACCACTTTTTCTCTCTAAAAAGTTTGTCTGGCACACACAACATGTTGGCCACACAAACAAGTTAGCCACACAACACCACCTACGACCCTGGACACCACCGTACATTGCGCGGTGGAGTCCGGTGGGCGTCCGGTGGGTGTACGGTGGGTGGAGCCTAACCTATTTTACCACCGTACATGTCCCACCGTACACGAAAAATACCGCCGGAAGTCGATCAGGTTTCTGAATTCCCACCGTACAAGACATGTCAGGCCGCCGCCTTCTTGTATACACCTTAGGCGGAATAAGGGCGGACTAGGTGCGTGTTTTCTCTGATTCCCTCAATCGCCGAACGATCAAAAACTAAAAGAAAAACTCCTCGAAACAAAAGCCGAGCGAATGGAAAGTATTTCATCATCAACTTTGTTCCCAACATAACTATCGGCTTTTCGACGTCGACGATTAGACGCCAGATATTTTCATCACAGCTTCGTTCTTTCGAAATTTTTCAAAACATGCTTCTTCTTTTGCGATATAGAACTAGCGTTCTGTGCTCACACAAACTAAATTATCTTTCGGAAAGATTACAAATTTTTCCTTGACTCCGACTGATCACTGACCTTGTGAGCATGCGTACATCCACCGGACAATCGTACAGTGGCAATTCCGTGTACGGTGGGATTCTGTACGGTGGTGTTGTACGGTGGTGTTGTACGGTGTTTTTGATCCAACCTAAAATACCACCGTACACCACCGGACGCCCACCGGACTCCACCGCGCAATGTACGGCGGTGTCCAGGGTCGTCACCACCTTTGCTACCATTTTTGTTTACATTTTTTTTGCTGATGAAGCATTTTTAAAAGCGCGGGATATTTCCGACCATTAAATTTTCAAATTTTTAGAGTTTTAGATATTTCCGACCATCAAGTAATATTTCCGACCATCAAATGATATTTCCGACCATCAAAAGATATTTCCGACCATCAAATGATATTTCCGACCATTACGCTATGATATTTCCGACCATTAAAGATATTTCCGCCCGTCTACGGAAAAAAAATTTGCGATGACGATCTAAGATTGAAGAATCACTCCTGTGAAAATGGTATTTATACCACAATTCTACAAGACGTTGATTTTTTTCTTCTTCGTTTTTCATTTTCATTTTTCAATTTTTTTAAAAGTCTTTTTGTTTAATAATATTCCACTCAAGAATATATTTTCAACGACCAAAAAATACTTCCCTTTCCCTGCGTTCTTACTTGTAAAGATTGACGCAAACATTGCATTGCACAAAAATTGACGTCAGTCGGTCTATACCATGTAATACAAATTTATGTGACGTCATTTTGATGTACACAATACACCTATCCATACTTAACGACGCGGTCAGCTTTTTAGGGGACTGGGTAGGAATTTAGGGGGACATTTTATTTCCGGCGCACGGCATTTTCAAACTGCAACCTAAGCAAACCAAGCCAAAGCACTTTTCCGCGCGAAAAGCATTTTTCCTGAATCTCTGCGGTGGAGCATAAATTTTTTTTCGCATTCAAACAAGATCAACTAAAGTGACGTTACTCTTTCGTTTCAATGGTCTTACATTTTTTCAAAGAGCACTCCTGCACCTTTGTTTTCGATACCGTCAACGAAAGAAATCTGTACTAGTAAACTCGACCGAGTCCCCTAAAAAGCTGGCCGCGCCGTTAAGTATGGATAGGTGTATTTGTACAAATCGATTGCGTCATTTTGTTTATATCGAGTATCGCCCTCTCAATCGGGTAATAACCTCGTTGAATAACTTAACATTCAAAAATGCTCGTACTTAGTACAGTGGTCAACTAATTGGATAACCCTTTGCTTGAGCAAGATCGTTCGCTTTCAGCTCTTGTGGTGTCATTCCTCTCCGGAGGATGGTTGTTCTTCCTCCTCTTTTTCTTGATCTCAGACTTCGCTGCCCTGTTGGCAACGTCGTGCAGGGACATCACAAAAACGTCCCGCATCCCCTTTCAAGCTGATTTTTGTCATTTGAAGACTTTTATAACGTTTAGTTTTTTGAAAGGGATAGAAATCGAGAAATTTTACTTCAAAGAAGATAATTTATTTCTGGCACCTCTGGTAGAATGATTACCTATTCATTTATTCTTCTTTTTCTTCTATTCTTTAGAAAGTCAAGGTCACAAAATCCCTCGTACTCGAGTCAGGAGATCTCGTTCTTAAGAGAAGAAAAAACAAACAGATCAAGAAATGTGGAGCAAAAGACTGCAAAAATAAGCCAATCAACACACTGCCACTCGCATCACCACATAATTTGATTTTTATGAAGAAGGAGAAACGGTTGAAAAGAGATGAACGAAAAGCAACAGCAAAAGAGGATAGTTATGTACTCTCCAACGTTCATTACCACGTGGACAGATCATGCACAGGTGATTCGACATCAATCTTCGTTTCAGATGATGTCGATGTTACTTTAAGTGAAAAAAACATTTAGAAGATAATGGGTTTCACATTTGAACGAATATCGAATATACTTGAATTGGATCAAATTTCGCGAAATTAAATTTTGCGAGCTAAAAATATCACGAATTCAATCGGATTTAAATTCGCGAGTTGTAGAGTTTTGAAAAATGTTGCATGGATTTAATTTCGCGAATGAGCCTGAAAGCAGCTGAAAATAAACATTTCTTTGCCATAAATGGAGACTTCAGACTGAAAAATGCGGTTTTAGAGCGATAACCAGCTTTTTTCATTTTTAGATATAGAACACGCGAAATTAAAGTAACTTTCAAACGTTGGTGTAAGAGTGACTTCTTCTCAGAATTAGCCACTTTATAACATGTCTCAAATTGAAACATAGCTGGTTATCTCTTTATAAAAGTCGTCGTTGATTTAGTTTCGCGAGTTAGCAATCTGACGCGTTTTTTCGAGTTTTAATTTCGCGAAAATGACAAAAATTCGTGAAAGTTTAACGGATTAAAGCAAACCCTAAATTGGAGTCGTCTATCGTGAATGTAATATAGGCGTTATTTGATAATATGATATCGTTACGGGATAATATTAGTTGTAAACTAACCTACACTTTCCTTTATCCTACCCTACATTTTCTTTAATTTAGTCGTCTAGCATGCTATACTAAGTAGATTCAGAAAGTTTTACGCGTTTTGATTTTTGAAATCCGATTAAAGTATTTCTAGGGGGCATACTCAGTTGCATTTGCAGTTGCGTTGACTTGTTGATTTTAATGCATGATACATGACTTTTGAGGAAGTCATCGTGGATCCATGTGGATCCGTACCTTATACAATAGAGTCTCTATAACTCGAACTCTTAGGGGGGGTCAATTTCTTTCGAGTTAAGGATACATTCGAGTTATAGACACTGATAATAGTGTTATTCTGACGGGACCAAAAGGATCGTTCGAAAGAAGGACACATTCGGGTTATAGAGATTCTAGTTAAAGAGACTCTGCCGTAACTATAATTTTTTTAGAATTTACACTTTTAGGCGGCAAACCTCTTGTAAATAACCTTACTCAACGAAAAAAAGAAAGACATATTATGACATGGCTACCAAACTTTTTTTATTCTATCATTTTTGTAGATTTTATACTTTTAGGCGGCAAACCTTCTGTAAATAACCTATACTCAACGAAAAAAGAAAGACATATTATGCCAAGGCTACCCAACTACATTTTATTCTATCATTTTTCTAGATTTTACACTTTTAGTACATAAACTTTTTGTAAGTAGAATGGTGAACGTGGAAAGAAAGGCAAAATTAAAAGTCATTGCACCAAATTAATTTCCCAAATAAAAAAAAAATTAGACTAACAATTCATAGGCCATTGCCCAACTTCTTTTATTCGCAAACGGCAGGTCGCCCAGCAAAACAATTTCATTCAATCAGTAGAAAAGTAATATTCTCTCCTTAATTCTTTCTTGTTAAATTTTGACCAAAGAGTGTAATACTATAAGGCATTGAATACCCCTCCAACAAGACTAGAAAAAAATTGTACAAGTCCCTATTTAGTCACATCCCCGACAAATGAGCACAGAAGAGTACGAATTTTTGGGTGTCAAAATATCTTACGACATAGGAGTATTTTACAGTTGCGCGCAAAATGTTGGATCTAACTTGGATGGTGATATTTTACAGACAACCAAGCGAGTTTTGTCTGTAAAATACTTTAGGCGTACGCTTCCGTGCTAAATTGTTCAAGGGACTTTTTCTTTTTTTGCGATTTTTACAACCACAAAATTACTTTTCAATAGCCCCCTCCCATTTTATGATTTTTGGCTCAAACGTATCAAACCTTCGTTTTCCTAAGGAAGATCACTCTAATATCTCTCAATTATGAACCCTACCATTCTATTGTTTTTCTACCGGGTTATTCCACCCCCTTTCCTTCACAATACACTCTTCTCGAGATGCGTAAAAAGCATTGCAGGCCCAGGCAGGCCTCGTTTTCAAACAGAATAATTATTCAACATCAAATCTAAGTAGTCGTAAATGTATTCCCATATCGCAATTACCAATTTCAAAACAAGCGCAAACGTTTATAAACAATAATTACATGTCAAATGATGTTAAGTTACCTTGACAACATATTTGAAAACGAGGCCTGCTTTTATGCATCTCGAGAAGAATGTATTAAGAACGGAAGAAACAAACTTTCGCAAGCAGAAATTTTTCCGAATTTTGGTCTTTTTCATGGAAGTAAGTGTCTTTGAGAATTCTTAACAGGGTAGTTCGTGAAACTAAGCTCGCAAAAAATTCTTTGAAAAATTAAAGAACTGTAAAACTTCAAATTTAGTCCAAGAACAGCCGTCTTTATCAAATTCATGGAACATTTGTAACTGTAAATTTTCATTTTTATTCAGCGATTCGCAAAACTTTTTGCTCTCAAAATACATTCTTTTGGATTCACAAAAGTAGATGTCTAAAACTTCGCAATCTTTTATCTTAAAACAAGTCTTGACCTGGCATTTGTTTAAAACCGGTTGCACGACACAGGCCAGGCTCCATGCACGTCAGATTCGACCTGACGTGCGTTTAGCGACAACTATATAGAAACGGTTACACGTACGTCAGGATCTATGCACGCTGGATTTGACCTGACGTGCGTTTAGCGGCAGCTATATAGAAACTGTTACACGTACGTCAGACTCAGCAACAAGTCAGATTCGACCTGACGTGCGTTTAGCGACAGCTATATAGAAACTGTTACACGCACGTCAGACTCAGCTACAAGTCATATTTGACCTGACGTGCGTTTAGCTACAGCTATATAGAGACGGTTAAACGCACGTCAGACTCAGCAACAAGTCAGATTCGACCTGACGTGCGTTGAGCTACAGCTATATAGAAACGGTTACACGTACGTCAGACTCAGCAACAAGTCAGATTCGACCTGACGTGCGTTTAGCGACAGCTATATAGAAACGGTTACACGCACGTCCGTCTCCATGCACGTCAGATTCGACCTGACGTGCGTTTAGCTACAGCTATATAGAAACGGTTACACGTACGTCAGACTCAGCAACAAGTCAGATTCGACCTGACGTGCGTTTAGCGACAGCTATATAGAAACGGTAACACGCACGTCAGGCTCCATGCACATCAGATTTGACCTGACGTGCGTCTAGCGACAGCTATATAGAAACGGTTACACGTACGTCAGACTCAGCAACAAGTCAGATTCAACCTGACGTGCGTTTAGCGAAAACTATATAGAAACGGTTACACGCACGTCAGGATCTATGCACGCTGGATTTGACCTGACGTGCGTTTAGCGACAGCTATATAGAAACTGTTACACGCACGTCAGACTCAGCTACAAGTCAGATTCGACCTGACGTGCGTTTAGCGACATCTATATAGAAACGGTTACACGTACGTCAGACTCAGCAACAAGTCAGATTCGACCTGACGTGCGTTTAGCGACAGCTATATAGAAACGGTTACACGCACGTCCGTCTCCATGCACGTTAGATTCGACCTGACGTGCGTTTAGCTACAGCTATATAGAAACGGTTAAACGCACGTCAGGCTCCATGCACGTCAGATTTGACCTGACGTGCGTTTAGCGACAGCTATATAGAAACGGTTACATGTACGTCAGACTCAGCAACAAGTCAGATTCGACCTGACGTGCGTTTAGCGACAGCTATATAGAAACGGTTACACGCACGTCCGTCTCCATGCACGTTAGATTCGACCTGACGTGCGTTTAGCTACAGCTATATAGTTAAACGCACGTCAGGCTCCATGCACGTCAGATTTGACCTGACGTGCGTTTAGCGACAGCTATATAGAAACGGTTACATGTACGTCAGACTCAGCAACAAGTCAGATTCGACCTGACGTGCGTTTAGCGACAGCTATATAGAAACGGTTACACGCACGTCAGACTCAGCAACAAGTCAGATTCGACCTGACGTGCGTTTAGCGACAGCTATATAGAAACGGTTACACGCACGTCCGTCTCCATGCACGTCAGATTCGACCTGACGTGCGTTTAGCTACAGCTATATAGAAACGGTTACACGCACGTCAGACTCAGCAACAAGTCAGATTCGACCTGACGTGCGCTTAGCTACAGCTATATAGAAACGGTTAAACGCACGTCAGGCTCCATGCACGTCAGATTTGACCTGACGTGCGTTTAGCTACAGCTATATAGAAACGGTTAAACGCACGTCAGGCTCCATGCACGTCAGATTTGACCTGACGTGCGTTTAGCTACAGCTATATAGAAACGGTTAAACGCACGTCAGGCTCCATGCACGTCAGATTTGACCTGACGTGCGTTTAGCTACAGCTATATAGAGACGGTTAAACGCACGTCAGACTCAGCAACAAGTCAGATTCGACCTGACGTGCGTTTAGCTACAGCTATATAGAAACGGTTAAACGCACGTCAGACTCAGCAACAAGTCAGATTCGACCTGACGTGCGTTTAGCTACAGCTATATAGAAACGGTTAAACGCACGTCAGGCTCCATGCACGTCAGATTTGACCTGACGTGCGTTTAGCTACAGCTATATAAAAACGGTTAAACGCACGTCAGGCGCACTTGAGAATTCGTCGAATTAATCAAGATGATCGAGAATTTTACTAGACAATTTTAAAACTTTCCGCGACCTGACGTGCTTCTAACAACGGCTATATAAAACGGATCTATGCACGTCAGGTTAAAAATAATCTGACGTGCGCGTAACAACACGGTATCATTATCGAATAAAAAACTCCAAGTCGAGGAAAAATTCACCTGTACTATTCATCCACCGGCGCGCAGGTTTTTTATATTTTGAAAAAATCTGGCAGTGAGTTGAACCTTGCGTGGCGCTGCGTGGCGTTATCTTTTTAGCGAAGAAGAGTTTGGTACAGGCTAAGAATAAACATGCAAAAGAGCTGTGGCTAAATATTTAAACTTTATCTGAGACAAATTTCATAGAAGCTATCATGACCACTATTATTTTGTAAATCTTGAAGGATTTACATCTTATTAGAGCTCAAAAAGATAGTGGTATGTTACAATAGGCACACAACTGAAGCTTGCGGGAGGACGCTTGCATTAGATTTAAAGAACATCAAAATAGGATTGGTATAAACAGACCGATTTGATGGCTTCCATTTTCAGCATGAGCGGTGTTTTGGGTACAGCATACATCGACAACCATTGCTCGTACTGTTCCAACAAGAATTGTAAACACGATCGAATGTCTAATTCCTCCAACTTGCGATAACTGGTGGAGATTTCAGATGACGTGCTGGGTGTGGAGACTTTCTCTTTAACTTTGATGATCAGTGAATCGCTATCGTCGCTGTCTGTGTCTTCTTGGACGTCTGACGTCACCAGTCGTTGTCGTATCGCCGATGCTGAAATCTGAATGAATGAAACGAGTCTAAATTAATCGTTGTTGCTATTTTTGCAGTACAGCCAATTCTCTCTAGCTCGAATATTGATAAGTAGAATCTGTGATTCGAAATAAATCATTGGACCCTCAACTGGAAACAGTGTAAAATGCTCTCTGTAACCTGAATTCTTCTAAATTGTACGTCAAATACGAATGTGGAGCCGTGCCCGAATTGCGATTGCTATAGTGTACAACAAATGTGATGCTGAGTTTATGGACGTTACCCTAAAGAAGGTTCTTTGTACAGTTGTACATGTATATGCACAGTTGACATGGAACTAATAGAAAACGCTTTTCCGAACCTGTCCCATATTGAACTGATCCAAATCATAGGGTAGCTCGAGGTTAGCAACGTATAATTTGGCTTCCATCATGCATCCGTTGATCAGGTACTGTTTGCGTTGTTTGGTTGAAAGAAGACTGGGAACAACTGGATGGAAAAAGGTGTTGATTTGCGTGCATGAACATGAGACTTGTTGATTAAACGACATCTCGATTTCACTTCGGATGGCGATCAATTTCTTGCCAGCTCTGAGGACGTAATAATACAGGTAATATAATAAAGTAACATTGGTGTTATATAGTATTACAATTACCGTAACAGGATAATATCAGTTTGCATAAACTACATTAGTTTTATTCTTGTTTGTTTTGGTTGTGACCAAACTAGTCGTCTAGCATGCTAGACTATACAGGATATACATTTTGAACACTTTGAACACTGCCGGTTTGAAGAAAGGCATTATAACTTAACATTGCAACTCTGTAACAGCTTTTTCTTTTTGCATACAAAAATCGGACCAAAAATATTACGCTCTCTGCCTTCCATAATCTAATTTCAAATCGAAGTGGCAGAAGAGTTGGAAATTTCAAATCTTTCCACGAAAAATACGCCAAAGAGGACATTGACTTTAAATAGCCGACTTTCTGCCGATTTTCGTCGTAAATTAGGGAATGAAGGGCAAAATGCCATGCCTCCTTAAATAAGACGTTAGTTTTCATACACTTACTTGGACCCTAGGAACGGGAAATCACGTGACCGATGAATGACTGAATATTTGCTGATTGCCGAGTTCCCTGGGACCGGCGACAAAGTGGTTTCCAATAGTAGTGATGTAATGCAATGAACAGCCAAACAACTGGCTTCTGCGAGTTCAATTTCTTCCTGCAAAAAAGAAAAAATTTAAAGTAAGGCAAGAGTATACTTTTTGTAACCTTTAAGATCTGTTAAGATTATTATTTTTGCACCATTGAAAGTCAAACTGCGAATAACAATTCCAAACAGATTTTCGCTACGAAACGATCTGATCAATGGAAGACTTTTATTGGTTTGTTTTCTTGGTAAAAAACGTGCTGTTTGATTATCATGTTAGATTTCAAAAATACGTTGAAGGACAGGGCTTATAAATTCACTGATCAAAACTAACCTTTAGTTTCATTCTGTGCACCATCCATTTGGTCATGAGTTGGTAATTTTTTGGTCAAGTTGGCTATTTCACCGTCGTGTACTAAAGCCACTAAATGAAAAAAAAATATTTTAAATCTCTCATAAACCTCGAACGAATATCATGGATCAAGTGTCGTTAAAACTGTCCCACCAACATTGAACCAGGACCCTTTTAACCGAAACCTCTGAAAGTCAAAGTTTCAATACAAATGCACGAGGTCAATCTTAAATATATCAAATATATCATATATGCCATCAAGCATACTGATAACTCCTGGCAGTGTAGCAGCTACAAAAAAAACACGGAAAAACTGCTAGACTACGTATTTACATTAAAATCTCCAGAGCTCTACAATATTTAAGTGATAAAGAAAGTGTTTAATTGATCCGTTAGAAGGCTCGTTCAGTAAGTGGCAATCTGTTCCTATGTATAATTTGGTGTTTTTTTTAACCATGTGTCGCCAATCTCTGTAATACACAAAGTGGAATCGATACATTTGGGAGGTGTCACTTCTATAATCTCCGACCGATTGGAATAGTAAAATTGTTCGTTTTTTTTGTCTATTTTTAGTAAACGTGTGAATCTCAAGGACAGAGAGAGCCGTTGTTATCCATATTCTCTGTGACAGTCAGTCAACGTCCTAAACCTTCATTTCTATTTCTAGGCACTGAAAATAAGTCTGCGACCGCAGTCGGAGGCGACCCGAAGGCTCTATATTCGATAGCTATCTACCCGAAGGTAGAAAGGGCACCACTCTTTCTCTCTGGATTGCTCCACCTACCCTTGGTCCTTCTCTTAATTGCTGAGCATCAAGCAGAGAGGCATCAAGTACCATTTTGGAAATCTTTGGTATGACCCGGCTGAGGGTTGATCTCACCGTAACCAGATGCTCTACCACCGTACTACGGCCGCTTCTAGGCACTGAACGGCTAGAATTTAAATGAATACTAGACATTGAGCCCTTCCGAGTTTGTACCCGCCCGCGCGAACAAAATTTCCGCCCGACTGCTAATTTGCGTGTTTGAGGTTATTCTTTATTATTCGAATTCGTCTTAGACTATAGCATAGTCTACTAAGGGCATAGAAGAATTCCTACATTGGATAAATGGATAAACGGGAATCGAGGAGAAGTTGATGGTAGAAACAGAAACGCGCATGACTCACCAAAGCAGTGACGTGGAAACACAACTCCAAAGTGACGAAAATGTCTTGTTGTTGTTCATTGATCCAATTGACACACATTTGTGGCAACATCAAAATGAACCTGGTGATGATAGGGAAAGTTATGATTTTATATGATTTGATTTTAAAGTTTACTAGAGGTTCCAAGGTAATTATAGTTCGCCAATTTATTTCAATGATTCCACACACAAAATTTCAACTCGTCTCAGAATTGGAGACCGGATACGAAGTCAGGGTTTTGACTGATATGGATCACCGAGCTTTATGCTAATTCTCAGACCCAGCCAAGCTATATCTATATCTTTAACTGTAATGGTACCGCTACTTGATGTAGGCAATTTAGACGAGAAACTGAATTGGAGTATAGGTAATCAATTTCACTTTCGAAATGAATCATGATCAGGACTGATTGAGCCCCCCCCCCCCCGTAAAAACTCCTTGTTAGTTAGACACAAAACATCCAAATTTTATTAAAGCAACAGCAAGTCGTTATCAGGGCACGGCGGTCGCTGATTATCCATGATTCCTTCCGACCGTGAAATGACCTATCGAGCAATAAAGGGTATGCCATAAGTTACCACTTTTCAAAAAACCTGATAAAAAATCTAATCAAAGAGATGGCAGGTGAAGCGGCGTAGAGTTTTTATATACATAGTCTTTGCACATTGCAACTAGACCGAAAATTTTAAGGGAATTAACCTGGCGACAGCTTGACCGTTTTCATGACCAAGATTCCACAATTTGTTTTGATAGCAGGACGGCGATAAGAAACGCAACACGCAACGAATCGTCATCAAATACTCCGATCGCTCTTCAACACCTGCGAAAAAGAAATGTATCAGTTTATTTAAAATAGATTCTTTATAGAAAAGTCATATTTAATGACTATAGTTTAGGGTTCGAACTCGTATCTATCTTGAGGGCCGATTCTTCCAGCGACCCGGTCTGTCACCTGGGAAACTTGGTGATATGAGAGGAACCACAACCTCCCAGGCAGAAGAAGAGCGCGCTACCACTAGACGCAACCACTTCAAATACATTTTTTTAGACCAAAGTTTAAGTATTTTAGCTTATAACCAGTTTCTAATACTTTTCACCTTGCTTATTTAGAACACGACCATTTAGAACCAGACTCAGTTTGGTTCATAAAATTTTCAGCGCGTGATTGTTCGCATTAGTGGGGCGGATTATCACATGTATACTTCAAATTGTGATAGAGCTCTGAAAAATGTTTAAATTCACAAAAAAAATAGAACATTACTTGTCGCCATTGCCACCAACTTGTCTTTGTTGTACGAGAAATATGTGAACCCTCTGTATTCGTGTGTGTTCGATATGGAGGGTAGGGTGGACAGTATTTTATTGACCACAATTCGTTTGGAAAGGAGAAGAAGATGGTCTTTGTTCTCACGATCCGTTGATTCACCAGCACCGAACGTCTGGTGAAGATCCTGTATTAGGGTAGAGGGAGAGAATTTAATTTCTGTTATTTTCTTCGTCCAACAAGCGTCCATACTACGTTCATAAAAACACAATTTTCTGTTATCATTAGGTTAAAATCCAAGAAGACCCTCCAATGTAAAGAATGGAAGAAAGATATGGACGTTAAATCATTTACCATTCGTGCGCTATTTGTTCCGCTTCTTGGATTTTGCATTTGTACTTGTTCCGTAAAATGCGCTTGTTTGATACACGTCTCCAATAAGTTGTGGTTGAAGTCCTACAAATATGAATTTAGATACGAAAACTTATATTTCAAAATGTCACTTTGAATAAATATTTAACTCTTGTTTTAAGCAAGAAGAAGCCGAGAGTCATATTCCAACCTTTCCCTGGAATGGGTGGTTTTAAAATTACTTTATTCAACTTGTACTTTCATAGGCACGGAGGGGGAATAACTTGAGATAATTTGCATTTCATTATTTGGCATGATTCTTGGCTAACTACAAGGGTATATAGACAGCCATGCTCGGGTTTACAGCCTGATTTACCTAGCTTGAGAAGTAGAGTTTTTAAGATCATGGGGACAAACTGTTTTATATGCACTTAGCTGTTCGGAAAGTTTATTTACATCCCGTGATCTACTAGGGTTCTCCGTAATTTCTTGAGCTCGATTGGCAAACGAAACAGCAAAGTTTGCAGGAATATTATTGTTACGAGAGACCCCACCCCTCAAGCCTTACTTATTGCTCAGACAGTGCCGTAGGAAGCACTTTGATATTACGGGAATTGAGGTTTAGTGACAGCGCGAGGGCCGACCATGGTTTAACCCGAGGTGGGAAATTTTGAAAATTTAAGCTTAAGGATGCCGGAAAATGAATTTTATTTGGAGAAATAGAACGAAAAATTAACAGAAAATCTATACAGTACGTACATAAACTGACCGTTGCTAGTTCATGGTATTGACGCAGGTTTAAGGTGACGCTCTAAGAATTTAAGTTACCCTTAACATAGAGGTCCCTTAGTTCAAAACAAACTTTAGGGAGGGGTTTGCCAGCAATGTAGTTGATATGGCATGTTCTTTACCTTGTTTTCCAAGATGTTTTCGATGTCCTCCAGGTTCAAGCATGTCAACAGTTGAACGGTACTTTTCTTTTGCGTTTCATTCGCCTGTTTACTGAAACATAATCTTTTCACGAAGTCGACCATCCAAGCCTGTCAGAAAAAAAATTTAAAAGGTAGATAACAATTTCTTAAAGAACTGAAAACTGACCATAAACAAAACCTGTGGGTCAAGAGTTGCAGAGTTAAGAGTTCCCGCATTCAAGATTAAACACGTTCAATTTACGGGCCAAAAGTAAAAGGATTTAGCAGTGGAGGTCGTAAATTTCAATTAATTTTAGTTTTTCAGACAGCTTATTTTCTTGCAGCGGTGAACAAACTAATAGAATAAACTCTCTGTTATTTGAACCGCTAGTACTTTAGGCGTAGAAACTTTCGCGAGCAGAAACTTTCGCGATTTTCGCGAATTTTGGCCCTTTTCGCGAAAGTAAATGTCTTTAAAAATTCTAGGAAGGGCTATTCGCGAAAGTTTATGCTCGCGAAAAATTCTTAACAAAATAGAAAATCTATAAAACTTCAAACTTTGAATAAAATGTATCTTTTATGGCACTTTTTAGCCTGCTAAAAGACTAATAAGTCAAAGGACAAATGTTTCAAGCCAAACCCAAGAAGTATTTGTGTCTCTAAGCCATTTTTTCATGTGAAAATTCTCAATTTTACGTCTTGATTCGCGAAAGTTTATGCTCGCGAAAAATATTTTTCCGTTAAATTCGCGAAAGTAAATGTCGTGAATTTCGCGATTTTTCGTCCTCGCGAAAGTTTCTGCTCGCGAAAGTTTGTACGCCTAAAGTATTCGAATCTTTCTATAATTCGAACTAAAACTTCGGTCGCTTCAGGTAGAAATTAGTATAAAATACTTTCTGTAATTCGAATCTTCTTCTAACGACTCTCTCTAATCCGAGGAGAATTCTTAGTCCCTTGAAGATCGAATAAGAGAGAGTCAACGTAATGATTCACATTAACATTTTAACCTTTTTGATGATGTACTTCTTATAGTCAGCTTGGGGCGTATCCGCCAACGGGTGTTGATGAGCTCCTTCGAGCGTTGATGGTTCTGATGACGTCACTTGTTTGGTCATTCTTTCGATTGATGAACACAAACGAGGGTAGCTAATGTGAAAGGATGGGGCGTGTCAAGACTATAGACATCTTTCTCAGATTAGTAAGTAAGTCTGCGACCGCAGTCGGAGGCGACCCGAAGGCTCCTCTTTCGATAGCTATCTACCCGAAGGTAGAGTAGAGCGCCACTCTTTCTCCCTGGATTTCTCCACTTACCCTTACCCTTCTCTTAATTGCTGAACATCAAGCAGAGAAGCATCAAGTACCATTTTGAGAATCTTTGGTATGACCCGGCTGGGGGTTGAAACCACGACCTTGCTAACCGTAGCCAGATGCTCTACCACTGCACCACGGTTCGCTCAGATTCATATAGAAGATCCTCTTAGAGATAGAGGTTCTTTTTTTGTTAAGTTCCTTAACTTCCGCCACTATGGAAACGAGCGTTCGTTTTGCGTAAGGGATCACTTTTACAAATTCGAACGTCTGCTTCCATAATGGTGGAAATTACGTAACTTAACAAGACATGAAACACTTCAATAGAGATAAAAGACTAAATTGAAATAAATAGGTTGGATGTTTTTTATCAAAAATGTATACCTTCGCTTCATAGATTTTGTGGAAGTGAATTCTACCAAAGCTTCGTGCAAGTTTGGATTTTTCTGTAATGGAAATGTTTCAAATATTGAGCCAAGAATGATGGCAAAAAGGAATATAGAAAACCAATTTTTTCAGCAGGTCGGCAGAAACAAATTTCGAGTTATGGAGTAAAGCTTATAAGGCACTACGTTGTTAACTGAAGGGATATCATATAACTTGATGTTCAAATGTCTTCTTCATTCGAGTTATAGAGGTTCGATCTATAGAGACCTTACTGTATATATTGCAATCCCATCTGGTTGCGGTTGTCAATCTCTGCATTTTAAGACTGTCACCGGATCGATGAACCATAACTTATTCGAATCAAACGGGATTAATTTGCCATGAAATTTAATTAAAAAAAAACAAATGGAAATTTTTAGAATTGAGAATGATTAAATATGTTGAAAAGCTTCTGCTCTTAATAAAACTTGTTTCAATATCATTTGGTAATAAATTAAACAGGAATTCAAATTCTTGTTTGTTCGAGTTGCCTAAAAGTAGATTTTTTGGTGAGTCTTTCCTCTTGTTGGGGGACTGTACTTAAAAAAAACAACTCTACTTTATTGACTGGTTGTGCGATCCAATACAGGTGAAATACGTTGTTCTGATTGGTTCTTTAGCGGTCTACCTTATCGGGGAAAAAATGTCGGGGGAAAGTGACAAAAACTTTGAAAGGGTGACGAAATTTTTCCGCGACGAAATATTTCCCCGACATTTTATCACCCAACCAAAACTTGTACCCGATTTTTTTATCCCGCAACCAAAATTTAAATCTAAGTTTTTTACACCTTTTTTCACCGAAATTAGTGCTTTACACATCGAATCAATTTTCGAGCTAGTGAAGGAAACCATTTCTTTTGGAGAATTTAGTCGACAAATCCGAAATTTTGGTCGGGGAAAAGTGACGAAAATGCCTCTAGGTGACGAAATTTTTCCCCAACGAACAAAAACCCCGACTAAATAAAACCATGGTTTCATTCATGTTATTCAGTCCCCCTTAAACAGCAAATCACCCCTTATCCATTTCTCCCCTCTCAATTTGGAACTCCATTTGTACTTTGCCCTTATTTTCTAATCCCCCCTTAAATATTCTTCTGTTTTTCTAAAATACCCCTTAGATTCTTTGCTTTTGAGATTGGGTATTGTCTTCAATATTAGATTCGAATCAGATAGATGGGTCTGCACTAACATGATGATGATGCCACCCTTTGTAATACCACTTGACACACTTTGTAATAAAAATCAACACACTTTGTAATATGAAAAGCTAACATACTTTTTAATAACACCTAACACACTTTATAATAAAGGAAAATTTCCATTCAAAACAAAAAAAATTTTCTAAGGTTTTATTTTATTATAAAAATGTAGGTGAAGCTTAGCCTAGAAATCTAAGCTAGTTTGATTCAGTCACTTGGATAAATCTGATGGTTGTGACTGAATAACAGTATTCCAAGGCAAACTTAAAATCCGTAAATATAAAAAATCTTTAAAGCGCCGAAAAACGCTATATTGCCATAAGCCGTGTGTCCTAGCCTTGTGAATACGGGCTTAGTTAACTAGGCTAGGTGAAGCTGTCTGATATGTGAAGAATGTCTTATTCATATGTTTATTTATAGTAACTATGAATGTTAATCTAAAGAACAAGAGAAAGATATATACATGACATAAAATCCTATATCCCCCCCCATGTTGAAAGCATATAAGATGAGATCAACACCCGTTGAGACCATGTAAGATGATGTCAACATAAGAAAAAAAATAACACATATCATGTCATCGTTCCTCCCGTTCGCCGGGTAAACTAGGCAAACTGTCAGTAATGACGTGCAAGACGTCAAGCAACAGGGAGTGTCCCTTAGAAATGAAACAAAGCTAGCGAGTAAATCATGAACGTTAACGTATCAGATCGCAAAGGATCGTTCGTAATAACAAACAAATATAACTCGCGTAAATAACCAAAACATCAATATAGTTCAAGACCAGGTTCCACTCTCTGGTTCATATCTTGCGGGTGGTCTTGTTGTACGACGGAGACGAGACAATGCGACTGAATCCCCGTTGGTTGGAGTTACAGTTCTCCTATCACCCTCGGTTTGAATATTAGAGGGTGGTGAATCACTCACAATCGTTGGTGATAAATCTTGGTCACCTTCAATAGACGTGGAAAGTGGTACGTCAGAAGTTGTGGTTCCTGCCGTGATCGGGACAGGTACCTCGGAAGTTCGATGCAATGGCTGACGTAGTGGCGGGACGTCGACCCTCATAGGCGTTGTTGGTCGAGTGATGGTCGAAGTGATCGGTGTAAATTTGCGTAGAAATCGACGGTTTCGTAGAGTGACACGACAGGAACCATCAACCTTGACAACGTATTGGTCGTGATCTTTAACCTCGACGACGACACCCGATCTATCCCATTTTGTAGGATGGTTTCCATGCTGATTCTGGATCAGGACGTAGTCGCCAACGAGCAACGGTCGTAGTTGGCGGGAAAATCGGTTCAAGCGTTTTGATGACCGTGAAAACCGAGTGAGCATCGCCTCTTCTTTCTTGTTCCAAGCGTCACGCCATGTTGGACGGATGGAGGGGTTGGTGTACATCGGGAGACGACTTACGAAGGAGAAAGCGTCACGTAACGGCTTATCAAAGATGATTTCGGCGGGGCTGATCTTGCAGTCAGTGTCGGGTGTGTTCCTCATCTGAAGGAGAGCACGTAGGAAACGATCGTTGTCAAGAGAACCGTTCGGGTCGATATTCTCCATGAGAAGACGTTTGCATTTCTTAACCGCTACCTCTGCGCGACCGTTGGACTGGGGAAAGTAAGCTGATGAAATACGGTGACTCACTCCCCATTTCTTCAAGAACAATTCAGTTTCATGTGCGGAGAATTCTGGGCCGCCATCACTCGATAGCTCCTCAGGTACACCGAATGTGGCGAAAAGAGAGCGTAACGCAGTGATGAGTCCCTTGGCACCAGATTTATTGCTACCGTGTAGCGAACGATAAACTTCAACCCATCCAGATAGTCGATCTCCGGCGAGTAAATAGTGGGAACCAGCATAAGAGAAGAAGTCAGCGAATATCATCTCGAATGGAGTGGACGGTGCCGATGGTGGGGCTGCAGGCATGGCCGCTTGGGATGGAGCATTTCGATTGCATTGGGTACAGTTGGCACGTGTTGCATTGATATCTCTTGACATACCGGGCCAGAAGACAGTGGATTGAGCTCTGGATGACATGGCAGATACTCCTTGGTGTGCTGAGTGAAGTATCGAAAGGACGGTTTCGCGAAGAGATGGTGGAACAACAACCCGATCTTGATAAAGCAATACATCATCCAATATGTAGAGAGACTCACGATATCGCCAGTACTCGGATATTGTGGCAATTTCGTCAGGTTGGATTTCGTCGAAGCCAGACTGTAGGTGCTTCAGCAGGAGGGAAAGCGATGGATCTTTAGCTGTCTCAACAATGATCTGGTCCCAGCTCATGTTGAAGGTAGCGTTGGTATCAGCACGAATGGCCGCATTAATGGCATCTTCTACCTGGTCAGCAAAAGTCAATAATCCAATGACAGCCGATGGATAGCGTGACGTGGCGTCGGATGCGAGGTTCGTTTTCCCTGGTAGATGATAAATCTTGAAGGACCATGGCAGTGTTCGCTGTTTCAGCCGAAAAATTCTATCGTTCGTAATCTCGTCGAGCGTTCGATCTCCGAGGATTTTCACCAAAGGCTCATGGTCGGTTACAACGATAAGCGAGGGGCAGCCCTGTGTGAAATACTTGACTGTTCGAGCGACCAAGCGACAGCTAATGCCTCACCTTCGACAGGTGCGTAGCGTTGTTGCGTTGTTGACAAGAAACGAGATCCTGCAAGAACAATCCGCCATCCTAGTTTGCAGCAATCTGGTGTATCGGTTGGGCATTCACAATGTTGTTGATAGAGGAAATAGCCGATACCTTTACGGGACCAGTCTGGACGGATACAGGTCTTGCGGGCTGGGTCGAAAATAGTAACACCTTCGTTTATGGCTTGGATGATTGACTCCTTGGATTGTCTGAAAGCAAGATCGAGCTCGGGAGACCACTGAAATTGTACACGTGGACTGAGGAAAGGTCTGAAGGGTTCCATATAATCACGTAGTTGGGCGTAATTTGACACTTGGTTCACAAGACCGAACCAGCTGCGGATGTCGGTGATTGATTTCGGTGTCGGAAAATTACGTATTGCATCAGTGTATTTCGGGAGTGGTTCAATGGACGTATCTGTAATTCGGAAACCTGCAAAGTCCACAGTACGTTGGGCAAATTGAAACTTGTCTGGGTTCATCGTAATTCCTGCTCTACCAGACGTGGTAGGCATTTCGAAGGTTCTCCACCAATGTTCCCTGAGAGATGCGTCATGATGAAGAACGTCGTCAGTGACACGCTCCTTCCTTACAAAGTCCGATAATATCTGATCAAATCGGCGGTTGTATCCGTCACCGGACCCGGAGAACCCTTGGGGTGTAGCACGATACCTCCAACGACCGTAGGGTGTAATGAACGTGGTTAGATGCTTGTCTGACTCGCGAAGAGGGACGCTATGGAAGCCGTTCCATGCGTCATTTACGGTCTTCCAGGTGTTGGGTGGTACACGTCTAGCAGCCTGGAATGGAGATGCAGTGGGGAAAGTTTCTCGTTACTTCCCGTTTTGAAACATAAGCATGTGCAATAGATTTCATTTGCTGATATTTGTCTAAATCGTTTTCGAATGCTTCTTGAACAGCTTGGTTCATAGCATGAGACACTTCATCTTCAGTTTTGGACAGATATGCACACATGTAAGTAACAGCCTTGTAATAATTACAGGCTGAATATCCAGATTTGCTTGCCAAGCTTTCAGACCCTCAGTAAAATAATTGTTTACAAAACACGCATTTGAATCACGCTTCAAATATAGGTGAAAATCATCGGGTAATACTAAAATAAGCAACCAGCCACAACCAGCCACAATCAGCCACAACCAGCCACAATCAGCCACAACCAGCCACAACAACCCACAACCACCCAGAAAAAAGGTACAACCACCCAGGAAAAAAGGTACAACCAGCCACAACCACCCAGAAAAAGGTACAATCAGCCAGAAAAAAGGTACAACCAGCCACAACCAGCCACAACCACCCAGAAAAAGGTACAACCACCCAGAAAAAAAGTTACAACCAGCCACAACCACCCAGAAAAAGGTACAACCACCCAGAAAAAGGTACAACCACCCAGGAAAAGGTACAACCAGCCAGGAAAAAAGGTACAACCAGCCACAACCACCCAGAAAAAGGTACAACCAGCCAGAAAAAAGGTACAATCAGCCACAACCACCCACAACCACCCAGAAAAAGATACAACCACCCAGGAAATAAGGTACAACCACCCAGGAAAAGGTAAAACCACCCAGAAAAAGGTACAACCACCCAGGAAAAGGTACAACCAGCCAGGAAAAAAGGTACAACCAGCCAGGAAAAAAGGTACAACCAGCCACAACCACCCAGAAAAAGGTACAATCAGCCAGAAAAAAGGTACAATCAGCCACAACCACCCGCAACCACCCAGAAAAAGGTACAACCACCCAGGAAAAGGTAAAACCACCCAGGAAAAAAGGTACAACCAGCCACAACCACCCAGAAAAAGGTACAATCAGCCAGAAAAAAGGTACAACCAGCCACAACCAGCCACAACCACCCAGAAAAAGGTACAACCACCCAGAAAAAAAGTTACAACCAGCCACAACCACCCAGAAAAAGGTACAACCACCCAGAAAAAGGTACAACCACCCAGGAAAAGGTACAACCACCCAGGAAAAAAGGTACAACCACCCACAACCACCCAGAAAAAGGTACAACCAGCCAGAAAAAAGGTACAATCAGCCACAACCACCCACAACCACCCAGAAAAAGATACAACCACCCAGGAAATAAGGTACAACC
This sequence comes from Clytia hemisphaerica, assembly GCF_902728285.1. Classification (NCBI taxonomy): domain Eukaryota; kingdom Metazoa; phylum Cnidaria; class Hydrozoa; order Leptothecata; family Clytiidae; genus Clytia; species Clytia hemisphaerica. The sequence continues at coordinate 80,710 of NW_027104043.1, forward strand.
AGCCACAACCACCCAGAAAAAGGTACAACCACCCAGGAAAAAAGGTACAACCAGCCACAACCACCCAGAAAAACGTACAATCAGCCAGAAAGAAGGTATAATCAGCCACAACCACCCACAACCACCCAGAAAAAGGTACAACCACCCAGAAAAAAGGTACAACCACCCAGAAAAAAAGGTACAACCAGCCACAACCACCCAGAAAAAGGTACAACCACCCAGAAAAAGGTACAACTACCCAGGAAAAGGTACAACCACCCAGGAAAAAAGGTACAACCACCCACAACCCAAATTTAAAGACTTATCCTGTAATATTTTTCAAACCAACCCTTTTCCTTGAACTTTGATTTCAAAGGTTTAGAAAGTTCCCTATTCAGCCCTCATAGACCTCATATTTTTATCATATCAAAAGGTTCTGTAATGAATACAATATCTATTTGCCAAGAAAGGTAATTTTTTCTTTTCTGTATGAAAATGTAAAGATGCAATTGTTAGAATATCACATAAAAATTTACACAAATAGAAATAAAAGTGAGATATAACACTAGTACTGAAATAAAACCTTACTCTAAATGATAATCGATACTATTTTCTAAAGTCATTAAAAAATGATTTCCACAAAATTTTAAAATTACTTTCCTTAATATTTGAACTAAAGTCTATTTCGAAAAATTGACAGTTTGCAAACTTCAATACATTTTTCTTGAAGGGAAAAAATACAACTACAAGTAATACCTCGTTGAGAAGAACATAGCTCGTTCAAAAGTGTTTTCTTTTCAGGTTTTTCATATCGTTCATTGAGCAAAAATGGCTCCTGGATTCTTCAAAAAATGGCTTCTGATCCCAGAAAGGTATAAACAATCTGAAAACATATTTGAAATCAGCGCAGTACAAAGTTTCAGAAGGTACAGTTTTTGATCAAGTAGGAAAAATATTAAATTTTTTTCATGTTCATTTTCTACCTTCTTTTTTGAATTTAAAAAATGATGAAATTGTTAAAAACTTGAATTAACTTTGACATAACCTTGATTGTTAAATAAAGGCTTAACAAAAAACAATAGGTTAACAGAAGAAACCAAAAGGATAACAAATATATATTTTTTCTTTTTGAAAATGATCAAACTGATAACATGATAAAATGATGAAAACTAGGGAGATAAGGGGTTGTAACAAAACATGCAGGACAACAAAACCTAAAGCGAGAGAAACTTACTTCCACTATTAATAAGGAAAGACAGAAAGTCAACTCCAGCATGAGGGAAGTCTCCTGGACAAAATTTCTGATCTGGAGTTGACCAAAAACAAAGTCAAACAAAACCAACAACTTCTCACAATCAACACCCAAGTCTACTAACATGTACCAACCTTTAGGGCAAAGGGGTATGCACAAATTATTTAGAATGAGCCAGTCATATGCCTGGTGTCTTAACAAAACAGTAAAGAAGTTCAAGATGAAATCTGTGAGGGCTGAATATGGAACTTTCTCAACCTTTGAAATCAAATATAAAGGAAAAGGGTAGATTTTAAAAATGTTGTGGTATAAGTCTTTAAATTTGGGTTGTGGGTGTTTGTACCTTTTTTCCTGGGTGGTTGTACCTTTTCCTGGGTGGTTGTACCATTTTCTGGGTGGTTGTACCTTTTTCTGTGCGGTTGTGGCTGATTGTACCTTTATTCTGGTGGATTGTACCTTTTTCTGGGTGGTTGTGGCTGGTTGTACCTTTTTTCTGGGTGGTTGTACCTTTTTCTGGGTGGTTGTGGGTGGTTGTGGCTGATTGTACCTTTTTTCTGGCTGATTGTACCTTTTTCTGGGTGGTTGTGGCTGGTTGTACCGTTTTTCCTGGGTTGTTGTCCCGGGGGGGGGGGTACTTAGGCAAAATGGGTGCCGGGTATGTGCGAGCCATAAGGGTACCTTTTCTCATTCCTCAAAAGTCTCTCAAAGGAGTACAAATTGATAAGTTAGTCTCTGAAAGGGTCCAAAAATCACAAAAATCAAAAATTTCTCTCTCAAACGGTCACGATTTCCAAGAATTTTGACCAAAATTTGGTAAAAATCAAGCCAAAATTTGGAAAAAATGGACAAAAATTTAGGAAAAAGTCTCTCAAAGGGTCCCAAAATCACCAAAATTTTGTCTCTCAAAGGGTCGATTTTCGATTTTCGGCTCGGACATACCCGTCACCTCGCAAACCTAGTACCCCCCCCGGGGTTGTTGTACCTTTTTCTGGGTGGTTGTGGGTGGTTGTGGCTGATTTACCTTTTTTCTGGCTGATTGTACCTTTTTCTGGGTGGTTGTGGCTGGTTGTACCTTTTTTCCTGGGTGGTTGTACCTTTTTCTGGGTGGTTGTGGGTGGTTGTGGCTGATTGTACCTTTTTTCTGGCTGATTGTACCTTTTTCTGGGTGGTTGTGGCCCCGGGGGGGGGGGGCACTGACCTTGACGACCGACAGGGACGTGCCGCTGGAGTTTCAAAAGTCGATCCTGTCAGAAATGAAATTTGATGAAAAATAGACCCTGTCAGAAGAAAAATTTGATGAAAAACCTACCCTGTCAGATCCTACTGTGAAAAACCTTACCCTGTCAGATTCTACCCTGAAAAACCTACCCTGTCAGATTCTATGTTAAAAACCTATTCTTTATACACGTTTTTCGCGTTTTTCGTAAAGCATAACGTGATATCAACATTTCCAGGCTAAAAAACTACAGCATGCATAAACATTAAACCTCAATACCTGGAAAACCGACCAAAAGAATCGACGACGACGACTCGACATAACATGAAAGATATTACCTGAGAGATGATTAATGTTGGCATTTTAAGCTTTTACGACGTGTCCCAGACCAGCTGGGACCCCAGCCCAATCAGAAAATATGCCTAAGTTTTGAACAATAAAATTTCTATCCCCATTGGGAATTTAGTAGAAATCTTTTGACCCGATGTGGGAAAAGTTCCACCGGGGCTGCGAGGCAGAGGTGTTGTTACATTATTCACATATTTTAACACAGAATCTTCAACCTACAAAATAAAAACAACTTTCTTGTCTCTTCTTTTCGTCCTTTCTTTTACTTTTCATCATTTGTAGCACGATAAAATATATTTATTTATTTATTTATTTATAATATATTTATTAATTCTTTGTCAGAGTATATTTCTAAAGTATGAATTTCACTTAGAGAACAAAACTTTCCGATGAATACTGAAATTTCGCTCTCAGCAACCGAATCTTTTCACCTACATTCTGGGGGTTAAAAAGCGAAAAAGTCCAATTTTCAGAATACCAAAAGCTCTTTAGAATATTGTATTGGCATAAAATATTTCTAAAATTTCCTGTTATAATTAATTCAATCGAAAAAATATCAACATTTTACTATGGAGGAGGAGGAGGTGAACCTTCCCTTGGCACAGGGAATAGGCCTTAATTTAACGTAGGGTTCACAGCGCTAAAAGATTGTAGATTATTTTCCAGCACTGTTATGAAATTTGGTCAGCATGAAAGGAAGTTCTTTATTTTCACTAAAAAGTGGTATTCTATTTGTCAGACTTACTTTTTCTTTACTGTTTCACCTCCCTTTTTACCATAAAAGATTTAGCCCAAAACCCTTGGGGGATAGGCATTTTTAAAGGTTGGGGGGATGTCAAGAAGGGGGGGTTTCGTTTAAGAAGGGGGGGGTCAGACCCCTTTCCACACTATGAAGCCATTCCAAACCTACATTCTAAGGGTTATAACGAAAATGGGAGTCAACTTCAAAGACCAAAAAAATTAGCCTATCTATCAAAAGTAATGAAACTAACCCCTGGGAAAGGATTTTGGGAGTTCAAATTTTGTTTAAAACATTCAATATTTTTTTAAATGCAAATCTACATCTCTCAGGTCTGATTCAAATTTCACCTACATTCTCGGGGTCAGGTGCTGTAATGTTTCGATTATTTTTATAATCGGCCAACTTGTTTCATTGTTTTCAACTAGTCGGAACTAACTATCATATGTTTTCAAGTGGCAAGTGGAATGTTATAAAAGGAATCGGAATCTTACGTGATCCTACGGTAAGGGTCTCAAAATCAGAACTGATGAAGTCTAGGTTTGAAAGGACTATTTTGCAAGTATAAGCTTTTACAAAGAGGACGAGAGCAAATGCTTGCTTTGTTTGATTACCTATGTTGTTTGGGAGATGCGCAAGACTCAAAAGGTTTCGATTTCGAACTCGAAAAGAATACAAGTTTCAAAAAATATTTCCGGAAACAATGTTGTTAGTACCACTATTCAGCTGAACATTTATTCTAAATAGTTCAATAGAGATATCGTTTAAATTAGCCTCGATCCCTTTAAGAGGGCGCAATGGCGGGCGTGTGGTGCGAGACAACAGCAGCAAAGCGCCTGTGTTGGCCGTGCGATAAGTATTTGCAAAAAGCTGTTTGCCCCTCGCAGGGGTCTGCTCACCGCCGCGTCAAAACGATTTGCGAAAGAACTCTACATGCAAGAACGGCAAAAACAGACCCTGTCAGACACACATCATGAAATTGCGTCCCTGTCAGATCAGGATTTTGCAATTTTAGATACCCTGTCAGTAATTCTGCAACACTGAAAAAGGTACCCTGACCAGCGGCACGTCCCCGTACCTATTTTTGCCTAAGTGCCCCCCCCCCCCGGGGTTGTGGCTGGTTGTACCTTTTTTCCTTGGTGGTTGTACCTTTTTCTGGATGGTTGTGGCTGGTTGTGGCTGATTGTACCTTTTTTCTGGCTGATTGTACCTTTTTCTGGGTGGTTGTGGCTGGTTGTACCTTTTTTCCTGGGTGGTTGTAACTTTTTCTGGGTTGTTGTACCTTTTTCTGGCTGGTTGTACCTTTTTCTGGATGGTTGTGGCTGGTTGTGGCTGATTGTACCTTTTTTCTGGCTGATTGTAACTTTTTCTGGCTGGTTGTAACTTTTTCTGGGTGGTTGTGGCTGGTTGTACCTTTTTTCCTGGGTGGTTGTACCTTTTTCTGGGTGGTTGTGGGTGGTTGTGGCTGATTGTACCTTTTTTCTGGCTGATTGTACCTTTTTCTGGGTGGTTGTGGCTGGTTGTACCTTTTTTCCTGGCTGGTTGTACCGTTTTTCCTTGGTGGTTGTACCTTTTTCTGGGTGGTTGTACCTTTTTCTGGGTGGTTTTGGCTGGTTGTACCTTCTTTTCTGGGTGGTTGTGGCTGGTTGTACCTTTTTTCCTGGCTGGTTGTACCTTTTCCTGGGTGGTTGTACCTTTTTCTGGGTGGTTGTATCTTTTTCTGGGTGGTTGTGGCTGGTTGTACCTTTTTTTCTGGGTGGTTGTACCTTTTTCTGGGTGGTTGTGGCTGGTTGTACCTTTTTTCCTGGGTGGTTGTACCTTTTTTCCTGGGTGGTTGTGGATCATTGTGGGTGGTTGTGGATCATTGTGGCTGGTTGTGGCCGATTGTGGCTGGTTGTGGCTGGTTGTACCTTTTTTCCTGGGTGGTTTTACCTTTTCCTGGGTGGTTGTACCTTTTTCTGGGTGGTTGTGGGTGGTTGTGGCTGATTGTACCTTTTTTCTGGCTGATTGTACCTTTTTCTGGGTGGTTGTGGGTGGTTGTACCTTTTTTCCTGGGTGGTTGTACCTTTTTCTGGGTGGTTGTTGGTGGTTGTGGCTGATTATACCTTTTTTCTGGCTGATTGTACCTTTTTCTGGGTGGTTGTGGGTGTGGTTGTACCTTTTTCTGGGTGGTTGTGGGTGGTTGTGGCTGATTGTACCTTTTTTGTGGCTGATTGTACCTTTTTCTGGGTGGTTGTGGGTGGTTGTACCTTTTTTCCTGGGTGGTTGTACCTTTTTCTGGGTGGTTGTGGCTGATTGTACCTTTTTTCTGGCTGATTGTACCTTTTTCTGGGTGGTTGTGGGTGGTTGTACCTTTTTTCCTGGGTGGTTGTACCTTTTTCTGGGTGGTTGTGGGTGGTTGTGGCTGATTGTACCTTTTTTCTGGCTGATTGTACCTTTTTCTGGGTGGTTGTGGCTGGTTGTACCTTTTTTCCTGGCTGGTTGTACCTTCTCCTGGGTGGTTGTACCTTTTTCTGGGTGGTTGTGGATCATTGTGGCTGGTTGTGGCTGATTGTGGCTGGTTGTTGCTGATTGTGGCTGGTTGTGGCTGGTTGTGGCTGATTGTGGCTGATTGTGGCTGGTTGTGGCTGATTGTGGCTGATTGTGGCTGGTTGTGGCTGGTTGTGGCTGGTTGTGGCTGGTTGTGGCTGGTTGTTGCTGGTTGTGGCTGGTTGCGTATTTTAGGATTACCCAAAATCATCATCTTCAGATACTGACAGAGCATGTTCATATTCATTCTTGGGAATATCTAATTCATTAAGTATTTCATCTATGGTTGGAACAGGACTGAAATTTTCAGCATCTGGGTTAAAAAAATTTCTTTTACTTGGATTAAGATTTTCATTTATATATGTCCTCACTTTACTTAATACTTCTTTTCTCAGTGACAGTATTGTTCGTTTTTGCTCTTGTGGCAATTCTTGTGGCAAGGCTCTGAAACAATAGTTCTCTCAGAAAAAAATTTGCCGAAATGAAATCTACAAGGCGTATTTTTATATTTACGACAAGTTTTCGAATGACGATGTAATTGATAGGTTTTTACAAGGTTAAACAATTCAGGATCTTCTTGTTGTGATGGTAAACAAACTTTAATTATTTTATCAACAAATTCTACGTATTCAGATTTTGTTTCCGGAGTTAATGTTGGCGCATTCAAAATCCAAAGAAAAGAATGAATATGAGGGCTTCCACGTACTTGAAATTCAACCCGAATAGCATAATAAGTTGTTTTGCCAAGTGAACCATCTAAAACAATTTCTTTAAAAAATACTTCAACTCTATATTGAAAATGCCTAGCTACTAGAACAGGATTGCTATTTAACAAATCACACCTTTCATGATAAGAAAGATTCTCAATAAATTCGTTAGTAACATTTTGACCCTTGAGTTTGTAAATTATGGAGATCAATTCATTCCATCTTAGATCAGCACAGCTTAAAGTCAAAAAGAAAGTTGGTGGCCCTAATTGTTTAACCATTGCCAAAACTTCTTGCTGAAATTTTTTCCAATATGCTGGAGTTCCTTTAACTGTACTCATAAAAGCAAAGGCTTTGTCATTTGCAATAAATTGTTTCACTGTTTCTTTGAAATTTTGACTTAACATTCCCGCATTTAAATTAGAGGCTGCAACTTTTCTCATGGCAACATTTATTTGACTGGTCAAAGAGACTTGTTGAATCACAGAGTTAGCAAAAATATGTAGTCTGGATCAGAGGCAAATTTTTGAGTATAGTTCAATAATCGTTGGTTAAAGTACTTTGAGGGACTCAATTTAACATTGCGTTGAACGTTGAATCCAAATTTACCTTGGGAAACAAATGAGGATGGGCAAGCATTTCACAATTTTCATCATTCAAAATAGAAATTGGTTTTTTCCTCGACCAGGTGCTAATGTTAAAATTTCATTATCTATTTCTGTTTCAGTGGGAGTATGGGACATAAGAGTTGTTTCATTTGCACTTGAGCGAAACACGTCAAGTGGGTTTGCTGTTGTCTCAAGTTCTAAAACTGAAGTGTCATTTTGTGTTCTGCTACCCTCATCAGAAATTTCTTCGTTATCATTGCTGGCTGTATTAATGTTAGTAACATCTGTATTATTTCCCACCATAGTTTCATCATCAGAAATGTTACTGACATCAATCACTATGTCTTGATAAAGAGGATTGTTATCTTTTAAATAATTTAACATTTGCTGAACAAAATCAGGCCTAATTGCCTCAAAAATTACATGTCCCTTATATTCTAATTTTCTTTTAAGTTTAACTATGACAAGACCATTATCACTAGTTTTTCTTGGCAGGGTATTAGCAATATCTTCTATGTCGATTGGAACATTACAAATTGACCCTTTTAACTTGGGAAACTGACCTTTTGGCATTATTGCAATTTTCTTAAATAAAATTCTACGAGAAATTAAAACCTTTTCAAGTCTGCGAAGAGTACTGAATTCAGCTGGTAGTTCATCAAGGCTTAGTTTGTTTTTAACTGACTGACATGGTAAATTATCTTTTTTGAGCTTATTGTGGCACGTTTTGCAAATATACAGTTTCCCATCGAAAGAAATTACTTCTAAACAATAATCGTCTTCTGGCATGTTGTATTTTTCAGGAGAAAATTTAGCAACTGAACGTCGATATAGACATCTGTGGCAAGAAACACATATGTAAAAAGGACCTTCATATATAATTTTTTTAAATCTTTTCACTGGGTCATCAGACTGCTTATCAGATTTTTTTTTTGAGCATTAATTTTTTGCTTTTCTTTTAGAGTGTCCTTATTTCTTTTGTAGTAAACTCTTTTATTTTCACTTATCTTTTCTTTGTTTTGTTCATGATAGGCTTTATTGTTTTCATTTATCTTTTCTTTGTTTTGTTCATAATAGGCTTGATTGCTTTGCTGACGTGTTTTTTGTCGCTTTCTAGTATTTCCATCAGCACAATTATTTTTACGTTTTTTAGGTGTCGCACTGGAATTTTTCTTTACAAATCGAGAATAACTTAGTTGAAGAATCCTTTTTAGCTCTTCACTTGGTTCATTAATTTGAATAAATTGGATTTGAAAATGTTGAAATTCTTTTTCCCGAAACTCTAAATAAAAAAACTTAACATATTTTTCAAGTTCAAAAATATTATCAAACTTTAAAAGGCACGAAGCTCCATCTCCATTTTCAACTAGTAAACCACGGCTGTCCCGGCTGTGTGAATCAAAGACAAAGAAACATTGGGACCTTTTCATAATAGCTATAGTAAAACCGCCAATAATCATTAAAGTATTAAATTCAGGACTTTGACTAGTACTCAGTGGAATTTGAAGAGTGGGGTAGTCATCAATTAGTTTAGCTTCGCCAGTCTCTAAATTTAAAAAGTCAAGTTCGGTGATAATACCGTTAGTTTCGATAAATCGTGGCATTTCATCGACAGATAAATAATCATTTGTGTTCAACAACTTATACAACCTATCACCTTCAATTAAAATTCTATCTAGGTCTGTAGTTCCGGATTCAAAGGATGATTTTTTTGGAAATCAAACGATGCTAAGTTTTGGGCATCATCATAAAGAACATTTTTCTGTAAAGAAACAATTAAATAAGTTGAAAAAATGTGACGGAAATGTGAAAAAACGACGGTTCCGGCACATTTCCGGTTCTACAGACCGGAAAAATTTTTTTTTCGGCAAACGGTTTTCGACACCTTTTCGGCAGTACTAATGTGCATCTATGTGCAAAAAATCTTAAAAAACTAATGATAAAATCTCGAGAAAATCTTAAAAAACCGCTTTTTTCGGGACATTTCCGGTTCTACCGGCCGGAAAATTTTTTTTACGAAAATCGGGCTCCGTCACATTCGAGGGTTTATAGTAATGCACCTTTGTGCAAAAAATCAGAAAAATTGAATGAGCCAATCTCGAGAAAAGTTGGTAACTAACGTACTAACGAACGAACTAACTAACGAACACGGGTTAATTTATAGGACACTACCTCAAGGTAGGTCCAAAAAGCTTGTGAATTAAAATTGATGAGTAAGCAGACGATATCACTCCTATTTAAAAAACAAAACCTTTAAAGCACCGATAACGCTTTATCGCCGTCAATGGTATCTCATCCAAATCTCATGTTTATTTTGGGCGATGCGTGGGCGGGCCAGACACAACGACATTGAAAAGAGCAAACCTACATATACCTCAAGCTTGGAGAGACTTGGCAACAATGTATCAATGATGACTCTGGATAATCGTTTCCACTTTTTATCGTCCGTCTTCGATCCGTTCAAAACAGTGGTCAAAATTTGTAAAACCTTCAATGAAAATACAAAAGTGTTTTAGGTTCTTACAAAACTTAATGACGTCTTAAATGATCACGAATCAACTTGTTACCTTATTACACAAATATTACTTGGCAAGTATTCAACGGCCAACGGCTGGTTTTTATTAACATGAAATTTTTCAATTCGTGTTAATAAAATGACTAGTAATATTCGTGAAATGAGATCGGCCCTTTTTTACACCGGCCCTTATTGGCGTTATTTTTGGGCTCGTGGCGCAAAAAGGGCCAAGATTTTGGAATTTTAACCCAAATGCGGCGTTAATTTTTTATCATTATTTCACCATTTAAAGGATTTTAGATATGACTCGAAGACGAAAATTATCCATTGTTTTACTCCATATTTAAAACTTCAGTGAAATATCTAATATATTTAAAAATCTGTGATTTTCGATGAAATTTTCAACAGTTTACTACTGAAAAATGACACTAAAATGTAAATTTTAGTCATTATTTACTAATTTGAAGCATAAGTAGCCATTTTTATAAATTTTGGCGTTATTAACGGCCCTAATTGGCGTAAGCTCAAAATTAGGCTGTGGCGTGATAAGGGCCGGCGTTAAATTAGGGCCGATAAGGTAGTTTGGAAAATTACGCAGTTAATAAAGTGTGCACCCTCTCCTCACTCTACAGGAGTGGTTTTAACATGTCATCATTTATTTATATTTGTCCACTTCTTTCATATTCCCAGTTTTCACGACTTCAAAAAAGGAGGCAAATCTGGGCAAATATCCAACGAGTTCTTCGCTCTTCTAACTGCTTGTAAAAGTTTTCAATTTTTTAACAGGACAGTTTTTTAACCAATTCTTTTTTTTTTTTTGAAAATTAAGAAACACATATATCGGGTATTTATAAATAAGGAATTATAAATAAATTCTTACCTCTGGGTATTGTACGACACGAAGTAGCATAGAAACGATCACTTCTCTCTGTGTATCCAAATCTTTCGCTGAATCAGGACGCGTTTGACTTTGTGATGTAAACAAATCTTGAACGATCGGCTTCAAAGCTGGAATGGCTAAAACCAAAATATTTGTCCGATCTATATCAAACAACAAATTTGATGCCGTAGCTACCGGGGGGAGTGGCAAGGGGCAGAAGTGATTTTTATTTCCAAAATTAAATATTTTGATATGCGAATAATTTTAGCTTTGTCAGTGTGTTTTCAGATTATGTAGAGCTCTTAATTTCAAACTTTCCTCATTTTGATGCTCTCCACCGTTCGGTCTCTGGAGGTAAACAAACCCGTTTTTGCCTGCGTTTCCTTGAATTACGGGAAAGGTGTATTGTTGGTTTTTGTGGATAACTGTAAATTCCAATTTTACAATCCGCTACATTTAAATGTAAAACTCCACTGAAAACAACAGATTCGGCAAAACTCAAATTTACAACTATTCGTTAGATTGGTCAAAATTAATGGGGTAAATTTCCAGAACAAAATTCCGGATGTACAATTGTCCGGAGGGGGGGGGGGTTAATTTCCTGATCCCGAACACTAAAAAGGAAGAGTTGGATTGTGGATAGGAACTGTTAAAAAAAATTTTTTGGCTTATTTAAAAATTTACAAGATTTGTTTGACCAGATGGCATTGGGGTTTACTTTTTCATGATTTTTTTGTGAGAATATTCACCACTTCAACAATATTTTCTTTTTACACAGCTGATATACCATTTATTCAAACGTCACTTTTTTAGACAGTGACCATTATAGAGACACATTTTTATCAAGAACAATTGATGAATAATATAATGCTTTATGGACTCAAAAACATCCAATTTCTTAGGAAAATTGCTGAAGAAAAACTCACAAAATGGTGAAATTGAGAATAATTTTTAGGCATAGAACACAGAAAGTTAAGAACATCTGGAGGGTAATAACCTTTTTGGATGTTCTTATAAAAAAGTGTTCTTTATTTGCAAGTCATCATGAAAGTGCACTCCTTTTCTACGTAATTTACTTATTTTCCTCTAAGATGAAGGGTTCCAATAAAAGTTATTTCACAAGATACAACTGTTCGCCTTCCAGCATCTTCTCGTAGAATTGTTATAAAATGGCGAAAAGAATCTTTACATTCTATTAACTACGATGCCAATGATACAATCATGAAATTATTGTTGGCAACTTTGCCGGTAACCAGTAGAGCAGATGATATCACTCAACTGAAGGCTCAAGTCAAGACACTGACAACACAACTGGCCCAAACCAATCAAAAACTGTCATTAGCCAATCAAAAGATAGTTCAGACCAGCCAAGAGGTACGTTATTTGAAAATGAAGGATGACACGCAAAATGGAGTTTGTCATTTCAAATCAAACAACCCATGCGATCCTTGTTTCTGTCTTGAAGATTACTCAATGGTAGAGAAGTATTATTGTGATTGTAGAGCTATGCCCGTCAGGCGTGATTGCAAGGAGCATCACGTCCAAGGCGAACGAATCAATGGGTTATATCTGATCAATAAGAATGTTAATTCGCTTGTGACGCAAGTCTTCTGTGACCAAACAACGGATGGAGGAGGATGGACACTGGTGCAAAGAAGAGTTGACGGTTCCGAGAATTTCGTTCGTAATTGGACGAATATCGAGAAGGCTTCGATCGGCTTCACAGAGAGCATTGGATCGGTAACGAAAATCTGTACCGATTGACAGCTCAATCTTTCATGAAAGGTTCGGAAGTACGTTTTGACATGATCGTATTGTCAACTGGAGCGTTTCAATGGGCCAAATATTCGAATTTCGAGGTAGGAAGTGAAGCGGCTGGATATGACCTTCGCATCTCCGGATACTCGGGCAACGCATTGGATGGCATGACCTATCATGATGCAATGAAATTCAGCACTTATGATCGTGATAATGACCAACACGCGTCAGCTAATTGTGCTATCGACTATAATGCTGGGTGGTGGTTCAAAGGTTGTCATAGTGTCAATTTCAACGGTCCGTATGACGAGTTGAGAAAGGAGAGCATTACCAACATCTGGAAACCATTTTCATGGCACGGGAGACAGTTGAAATTCTCCGAAATCAAAGTCCGTAGAAAAATATAAGACTTTTTTTAATGAAATGGTGAAAAATTGTATTATTTGTTCTCTAATTTTGTTGATAGATAATATAATATTAGTGATAAAATAAATTCAAACATTGAAATACCATTATCATTATAAAAGACAATCTCACATTTCATGTACCTCCTGGCGGTATAATCTAGTGGCTTTTTTTTAGCGGGAGGCTAGGAACCTTTATTATTGTTTGTATATTTGATCGTGAAACATTTTATAAATAGACCAAACGTGGGAACTGTCTTATAAAAATTCTAGCGAAAATTCCTTTTGAAGGGTTTTCTTTATAAAGCCATCAAACCTTTCAGTTTCGAAATTCATGTGTTTTAATTACTGAAAAATACTTTTAATCATGTAAAGGCTATTTCGATTACCAAGTTTAATCTAAAAATTTGATAGGTCGATTTTCGACGTTTTCGAGTTCTTTCTGAAAGTAATTTTTTATTCAATTGAGGATAGCATTTGATCTAATGAATCGAATTTAATAAATGACGCATCAAAATTTAAGTTTATCTTTCTTCTTTCCAATGAAATAGAAATTGTTCTTTAAAAATATTTAGATTTATAGAAAATTAGTTTAAAAGAGAGAAACTTTTTTGTGGCCCACCCGGTATATATGTTAAATATCTTTAGAGAGAGAAAGCGAAATAATAAACTTCTTTCTTCTTTTTGACTCACACTGCTTTAACAGAAAACTTTTTTTCATGAAGACGAAATTTCATAAAAGTGATTGAAAATAATCTACAATATATTAGGGATTTATGTTAGGAACAGATCATGCTGATTACCCTCTTAAAATGTGCCATAGGTTATAAAAACTTGAAAAAACATCAATTTTTAGGGTAGGAACCATTTTTGGTTTCCCTACCCGGGTATTTAGGGTCCACCGACTGCTCAAAGGGGCCGCCCTAGGAGTGATTTTTTTCTTTGTCAAAAGATAGTCATGTGACCCCTCATTGGAAAGAAAATTTCATGCAGATTCCAAAAAAGGTCACAAGTAGTGGCTAAAAATGAGGTTATAAAAAGTTATGCCTGCTAAAAAATGATGATTTTGTGATTTTCCCTCTAAAAACGCATGTTGAGTATATTAAGCACTTACAATCATTTCCCTATCCAAATCGTTATACTTTGATCAATACTTTCAAAAAAATCATACAGAGTTGAGTAAATCAGACTTTTTGTCTTAGGATAGCAGTATTTTTTCAAGAGCTCAGTAGGTACATGTATAAAGAACATGGTACTCAATAAAAACATGAAATTCTTGAGCAAACAAATCCAAATAACTTTAAAAAGTTTATAAAACCCTCCAAAGAAGTCAAGGTAATTAAACTTGAATAGGCTGATAAAGTCAAGAAGCAGAAAACTGAAGCCTTTACTGAAAAAGAAAAGGCAAGATTGAGTGAAGGGTCAAAAAAGTACTCATTATTGGAGACTTATCTCAGGCCCATATAACTCAGAAGAAGAAATTACTTTAGAAGTACGTAGAAACAAACTTGGATGATAAACTTAAGAACAAAATGATGTATAATGAAGTGAAATATGCCAAAATTACATGCATGTCTCTCAAGCGAACAGCTGCAGTCTTTCGTTTGAGAAAAGATTATCGCAACCTCTCCACAGAAGAGTATGTCGAAAACTTGAGCTCTTACCTCAGTATTGCACGTTGTTGCTCTTAGACGACTATTGGAGATCTTAGAAATGTTATACATGGAATTGTGGGTAAGAGGGATGATAGTAAATCACTAACACTGGAACTCAACTCTCCTTTACAAGGTCAAGGGGATGAAACAATACAGTCAAAAAAACTTGTTATATTGGGGAGCAGTAAAGTCCAAAGACTTGTGATATTGGGGAGCATGTTATTGCCTTTTGGCATGAGGGTATTGGTAATGAGACAAGACATTTAGGAGTAGTAGAAAAGGTTCAACCAGTAACAGTTTCATACATGACACGAACTGATAAAAGCAGACACAACTGGACATTCCCTGAAAAAGTTGAAATAATTAAGACATCTGTCGACCAAGTAATTGCGCCTAAAATTAAAGTCCAATATCTAGGAACTGTGAGGATTACGATGTTGTCAAAATCTTCAATTTCAATTTATAGTTTTTTTTAAAATCTAATAGCAAAGGAAGTACCATTCAAACTCTGTAAAATATCTTTTGGATAGTATAAGGTTTGAGAGGTTGACGGACTTTCTAACTTCGACTGTTCTCGATTAGAGCAACAAAATTTCTTATTTGTCAAAGAGCTCCTTTATCATTGGTTTTATAGTTTTTAAATTTTTAAAATGATCCT
The DNA here is from genome assembly GCF_902728285.1 of Clytia hemisphaerica. Classification (NCBI taxonomy): domain Eukaryota; kingdom Metazoa; phylum Cnidaria; class Hydrozoa; order Leptothecata; family Clytiidae; genus Clytia; species Clytia hemisphaerica. The sequence continues at coordinate 95,958 of NW_027104043.1, forward strand.
GTAGATTCAAAATGTATGATATCAGTAGAAAATAAGCACTTATGTTTATTTCATGTAGGTCTTCCAAAAAATATAATGAAAGTATGAATTAATTGCAAAAGTATGAATTTTTTAAGACATTACACGATTACACTAAAAAAGCCTCTTTCAAGAGCAATGTAATGTACTCTACAACCTTATCACTTCATTTTTGATTCATAGTCATGATGTTTTTCTTAATCTACATTAAATTACTTTTCAAATGAGGGGTAACTTGATAGGTTTTTGAGAATTCTTTTTTTAGGCAACCTAGCAGTGAGATTCCGAGGTGGGCGTGGCCTTAAAGGCCCCGGTAGGGAAGTCAAAAAAGGTTTCTACCGAATTTGTTCTACTTTTTCTGAAATTATACATGTTTTGGCACATTTTGAAGGGGTAATCAGTTTATGATTCCAAAAATCCATTTTTAACATAGATCCCTAAATATATATATGTAAGCCCCTTCTTAAACTGTCCCCCCTTCCTTGCTATCCCCCCTTTTTCATGAAAATTTCTAACACCCACCTTTTTCATTTTTTCGGCAGGTGTCATCCCCCCTTAAGAAAAAGGGGGGGACGAACTATGCAAATACACAAAACTCCCCCCCCCCTCCTATAGTCCAGAAAAGAGAATTTTTGCTAGAATTTTCAAAACACGGTATGAACTTTTTTTTTATTGTTGAACGAGAGCGTTTGATTAATAAATACCATACCATGAGTGACGGCAGGTTGTTCACAGGCCATTACTTCATCACATAATCTCATGATGCATGGCATACCAATAATTGCTTTTGCTTGCGTAAACTTTGGTTGGTAACATTCGTACGATAGCAAAACCAAAAACTGAAACACGGTTGGTATAAACGTCTCCGGCGAACTGAAATAGAAAAAGAAATAATTTCAAAAAATCATCTTTAGGTATTACATAGAAAACCAGTTTCTTATTTTCCTATTTAGACCATGTTCGCAACGAAATGAATAGGCTTCATTCCGTTTCAGAGCGAAACATAACCGTCACGTGCGAACATGGTTAGGAGTAGAAACGACGTCATTGAATTTTTAGACTAATTCCCTTGAGAGTGCTCTGATTCGCTTTTTTTAGTTTTTTCCGCAAACAAAATCAATAATAGCCCTTTGATTAGTGAATCTTATACACCGACGACCTTGATGTTTTTTCTCTATTTTGCTTCAACTCTCCACATTGATTGAATTTTCTATTTTGGACACCAGACCTGTATTTAACGACGAAAAGTCGGCACTTTAGGCATCGATTTTGAGATTCTACTATATGCTTGAGATGTAGGAAAAGGAATGGGAATAAGTGACTAACTAATTTTCTTGTTTCAAATACTCAACAATGTAATTCAAGATCATTGGGCTCTTCCAGAAAAAATTCGTTCATGGGGGTGGAAAATATATCTTTTCAATGATCTACCCCTGGACATTTCGACTTTTTATTACTTATTTATCGACACGCGTTTTATTACTGGACAAGCATCAAATCTGGACACTAAAATTTACCCCTGGACATTCCAAATTCACCCTATGGACATGGCAGTTTTTCAGGATTTTTTCGATACCCCTGGACAATATCTTCCGCCCCCGGAAGAGCCCATTACGCCAATCGACAGCAAAACCATTCTAGAACAACAACACAACTACAGATTGGAAATCTGTGTGGTGTTTTTTTAAAAAGAATATTTCCTTATTAGAAAAATTAACCACCATTTACAACAAATTCAAGATCTAGGTTGGACTGAAGTGCATTCTTTTTACCTTGTATTTAAGGCCGGTCTCCACTTACGCACGCTGCAATCGCACCGTTTGGCTTCAATCCTTTTTGCTTGGAAAAAAATTACGTCATAAAAATGTAGCGCGCGCTCGAAAAAAAAGTAGAATACATTTCAACTTTTTCCAACCGTTACGTCAGATCGCGCCAATGGAATTGCTTCATTTTTCTTTTGACCAATAGCGTGGAAGCTTTTCTAGATAAAGTGCGATCGAGGCGCGCAAGTGGAGACCAGCTTTTAGATGTTAAAGGTTTTGTTTTGATTGAAAGGTCTAACGATGCTGAGTCGGCAATATTTCATAAACGCTCACTAGCCTGGCATCAGTATGCGCATGCGTATGTAAAACAAGTGCGACAAAATTAGAAAAAGTTTTTGAAATGATATTTTTAATAAAAACACATTTCTCACACAAAGGAGCCTTTATTGTTACTCTTTCGAATGTTTTCATGCACATAATAAAAATAGAACGTTTTCTATATTTCATTTTAAATTATGGGTCCCTATTAGCTAAATTTATTTCTAATGGTTCTAGTAATGTGTCTCTAGTGAAATTTGGTTTGTTTTGTCTGTTGTCTTTTAGGATTTTGGGTTGTCAAAATTCATTGGTCATTTGATTGTTGTCATATGATGTGGGAAAAGTTTTAGTGTTTTCTGAAATTTGATTAGCTTCTTCAGATTAAAACATTCGATTGCAAAATTTGTTCGAAATCAACAGCCATTTTATTGTTTACAACAGCAATAGTGAGGTCACATTTTGAAACAATTTTCGATCTTTCATTTTGCTTGGAGGCTATCGTTGCGTAAAGAAGTAGCTTTTATCTATCGTACTCAGCATGGAGGTGCCACCCTTTCTGTCGCTTTCTTTTACTCCCAAATATTATCTTTAATTTGACTTATAAAAAAAGCACTATTATACGTGATCACGTGACAGATAGTTTGAAATTGTGACTAAGAAAATCGTTGGGGGTATACTTAACTTTTCAAAGAAAGATAAGAAAATCAAATTTCAGTTCAACTAAGGGTCGGAGACAACCTCGTCTTCGTGTATCCCAGGCTTTATTTACGTTACTGATTGACGCCAGAGAATACCCTGGTGTTGGCTGATGCGAGTTACCCCTCTTAGAGGGGGAACTTCTCAAAACAATACGTCATAAAAAAATCTGACGTTACAAAGTTACACTGCATTGCAATGGTTTCAAACCCAGGAACGAATGAAATCTGACGTTTTGTTTTTGAATTACGTAATCTTACGCGTTCGAAAACCAGCCAATGCCAGGGTATTATCTAGCGCTATCAGTAAGCATCAAAAAGCTCATAATGCGCAGGGAACGAGGTTGGGTCGGAGAAATAGGAAAATTTCAACTTTTTACCCCCGGAAAGATCGAAATTTGGTCAAAATTGATCAAATTTGTCCCAATAAGGATAGTAAAATCCACAAAGTATTCTCCTTTTTAGTCCCGGTAAGGGTCCAAAGTTCAAAAGTCGGACGGCACCCCCCTACCGTCAAATCGCAACCCTAGTATCCCCCGGGCCCGGAGATCGTTGCATTCGTCCATACCTTATTTGTCCACTAGTGATGAATTCGAACTGTTTCAACACGAATCCGATGAAAACTTGATCAGAGTCGAGTAACGAGTAATTGACACGTAGACGAATGAGTTGGTCCAACAGATGAATGGCTTGACATTGTAAAGTTACACTACTGGTTGTAGTGTATGACTTCAAGGCGTGGATAACCAACGGCTCAAATAAACGAATGTATGATTGGATAGATGCCACCTGTAAAAGAATTTAACACTTTTGATGGAATTAAATTCTTAAATTGTCGAACTTGCGCAACACACTGGGCTCAACTTCAGATGCTTTAAATTATTCATAGGCTCGATTGTAGCAAAAAAAAAAACATAAAAATATTAGTGCCCAGGCCTTGAAAATCATAATTTTTGAAAATTCTTTTGAAAAAAAACACCTCAAGTGTGCCAATTTGCAGTTTTTCACCAGGTTTTGCGAATTGCAAAGTTACGCATTCCGCCATTATGGATGCCACCGTTCGGATTTGTAAAGACTTGTTCGGACTTTTTACGCGAACCGAACATTTGCTTCCATAATGGCAGAAGTTACACAACTAAATCCACTTGAAAAACCTTTGTAGGATATTTCAATACAAATCGCTCATCGGCTTTAAAAATACTAGTATACATATCAATATTACTACAGATGAGAACGAGATCAAACGAGTAAATTAACCTTATAACTGCTTCAAAATGTACAACGCTAAATCACGATTTAATTCATAATAAGTTCACACATTTCTGGGTAATTTGAAAAGAGTGTATCCACTCTATTGAGCAAATGTATGCCCCATCCGGGCTAAAATTGTCATATCATATCATATCATACAAAACTCTTGGAAATGTGCATGAACTTTATAGCGTACCCTTTCCTTGCTGACTTTGACGATAGGTCTTCCTTGAGGAATCAATGTTTTCTTAAAACTCTTGAACATATTCAAAGCTTTGGAGCTGAAACGAAGAATAACAAAATTTTCATAAAGTAATTGGCTTTTAAGAAACGTAAAGGCAAAACAAAGTTAATATATTGTTCTACGGGAAGATCTTCAGCTTCAGCCACACGGGTGGTGGGTGCAACAGAGAGCTCTGAAAATTTGTTTAAAATTGATTAATCATCTCAAATAATGTTCTAATAGTAAGAGATGTCTTTTCGAAAAGGTTGAAGAGCAAAACTCATTGACCTTTCAATCTTCAATCTCAGACAATAAAAATTGGCAGAAGTTTGCCAGAACTATGGATTTGGCTCCTGGAATTGTCACCCAACCTCTCGGAATCCAATAAAAACAACATATTTGCCCTGGTAAAAAATGAGTTTTCAGAGCTTATTTTGAAATTTTTCATAACATTTTTTAAAAAGTCTACAAACTTTTGTCCGAGATTGTAGAAGCGCTAATAGATTCAGTTGATTGACGTCAGTCGAGCTTTATAAATTTAAACCCAATTTTTTGGCGATGGAGAACTTGCCCGAATTTGTCGACGCCGTGTATTTTTATAAAATTCGACGTCACTACAAGCGACGAAAAAAGATGGCGGCCGAAAACATAAACAAAGAAGGGCGGGTGGAAAGGAAAAGAAAAAACTTTAATGTTAAGACTTATTGCAGAATTTTTTTTAAATATTGTGAGGTGTGTCGCTGTGTTGATTGTACAAAATGTTACAAAAATTAAACACAACAAAAAATGTATTGAGTGTTGTTTATAAAATTTCACTGCCTAAAAAGTAAAAAGCAGATAAAGTAACAACCCTACTTTATCAATAAAAGCATTGAAAATAAATTGCTCAAATTTTTTGAAATAGAAAATATAAAGCTTACCACCATACATAAAAACGGAGGAATACAAGAATTTAAAAAAAAATTATGCACCTAAAACGACAAAAGATTCCTACCACTTTGTAAAAAAATATGCAAAATTCCCTTGAAAAGAGTAAAAAAAGTATAAAATATATAAAGATTTACTTTGATTTCTGGATTTGTACTTCGCATTTATCAAGCTGAAACATGTTTTGATTATTTCGAAACTTTCAAATAATTATTTCTATACTCATAGTGGTCTCCGGTAGAATCCACAAAAGGAAAGAAAAGGTATCTTTTAAAGGTCTCCTATCTCGAGGATTATTCTGTTAAAAATTATAAATAAAATAATCCAGCTGTAGACCATCAGCCACATTTGGTGGACCTCTCGAATTGTGCTTGCCACCACCCACGTAACATATATTCTCTTTGTTAACATTTCTCATTATGAAATACACTACCATGCATTCTGTATGTCCACTGTCTGAATAGAAATAGAAATGTCCACGATAGAAACGATCTGACAAGTGATTAAAAACAATGTTACTCAAATCTTTCGAAATGAAAAAATAGTGCTTTATTTTGGTAACAAAAACAAGGAGCCTAAGTATATACTCCTGTACTTCCAAGTTTGTTCGAAGCAGGGATGATCCATGGAGCAATCTTTAACAAAAATCCAACCACTATCATTCCAGCATACATTCCAGAGTGACTCTTCAAAGTTCAAAGCACAAAATAAATAAAAACACAACATTCTGCAACATTTCGAACTCTCTTGGTACGTTTTAGAATGTTTCTAAAGCCACATATTTTCGAAATTAGCGCGCGTGAGGGAAAAGGAAAATAACCGACTAGAAGTTACAGATACAGATTTCTGTATGTCTGACCCGTGCGGGATTGCACTTATTTTTCTTTCTGTCTATTGCGTTTTTAGAAATGCTCATTTATTTATATGTTCCCATGTTCAAGGTTATTATGAAATATCATTTAGTCAAAAAGTTGGATGGATTCTCAAAAACCTAAAAAAAGTTATAAAATTAAACAACGTTTTTTGAGGGAAGTAGCTTCTAGTCGTTGAAATTCAGAAAAGAGACGCAACTTCACCCCTTCGATTCTTTTTATTTGGAGCTTGATTTTTGGTATATGGGTCTGTTTTCAACGACTAGTTTACTAGTCTATGTCACGGTTAATAAAGATATCACGAAAAACCTTACCCTCGTTCAAAAGATCCAATAGCAGGATCTGCAACGGGCACCATATGCAAGGAATCAGATAGCTGTGAATAAGGGTGACTAAAAAAAGCTTCGTATGCGTTTTTGAAGTCGATTGGAGAAGCATAAGCTGTGTTTTGTTGTTTAGTGGATGGTTGTGATTTGATCACTGTGTATGGATGTCAATTGTTCAGTGCTTTCTGGTAGTTTGTACATCTCTGGATCACTACAATCAGGGTCATAATATATTGGCACTTTTGGCTAATTTACAATTTTTCGAAAATTGAAGTTCGAGCGAGAATGTCAATTTTTAGGCCTTCAACTTGATTTCATCAAGTATTTCGATCTGGGAGGGATTTATGGGTTTCTAGGCTATATTTCAAGCCCTACTAGACCATTTTTGAACTTTTGGATCCTCAGATCCTAAGGTCCTAAGTCTTAAGTCTAGCGTTAAAACTCAGAGTTAAAACTCTACCCTTCGAACCTACTTTAGAGCACTTACAAATCGATTGTGGTTTCAAAACACCCCGGTGAATTTCCTTTTTGTGCCAAATATTTTGTCCCTGATTGTCTTTGAAAATAAAAAATGCCGATTTCTGCTCTGCTGGGGGTCTAAAATTAGGAGAAAACCCCAAAAATGTGAAAAATAGCCCTTTTCCGACCATTTTGAGGCATTTTCATTAGGTCAAAATCAATTTTTTGTGAAATATTTAACTTTTTGAAAAGGTCCAATTTACGAAAAGTCAAAAACGTGAAAATTTCAGAAAATTTTGACTTTTTTTCAAGTTTTAGCCCCTAAAACTGACAAAAGGCGGATTTTGAGCCCGAAAAATTGCTTGAAACTTGAAATTAGACCCCCCGCTGAGCATTATTTGGCATTTTTCAGTTTCTTAGACAATCAGGGTCATAATATATTGGCACTTTTGGCTAATTTACAATTTTTCGAAAATTGAAGTTCGAGCGAGAATGTCAATTTTTAGGCCTTCAACTTGATTTCATCAAGTATTTCGATCTGGGAGGGATTTATGGGTTTCTAGGCTATATTTCAAGCCCTACTAGACCATTTTTGAACTTTTGGATCCTCAGATCCTAAGGTCCTAAGTCTTAAGTCTAGCGTTAAAACTCAGAGTTAAAACTCTACCCTTCGAACCTACTTTAGAGCACTTACAAATCGATTGTGGTTTCAAAACACCCCGGTGAATTTCCTTTTTGTGCCAAATATTTTGTCCCTGATTGTAGCGGCGTTTGTACCGAAAAGATATTTTAAAAGCTGAAGAGAAAAGAAGAAGATCAAGGAGGGTAATTATTTAGTTAGAATTTGTATAAAAATCACGTTTTTATCGAGCTCCTTCAACATTTTCATTCCCCTGGGGCAACCCTTTATTACAGTTGAAAAAATAATAAAATGAAATAAGCCATGATAAAAAAACAATGGGATTCGTGACACTGAACTGGAATATTTCGCTTTTACCGAGGTGATAGCTGAGTAACAAACTAATCATATTTAGGCTGGGGAGATAAAATCTAGAGTTAACTTTAAAAAATTCGGAAAAATGAATAAAGAAAAAACGAGCCTGTACAAGAAGGAAGAAGTTTTCCAGCACAAGCGATCGAAAAAGCCTCATGGTGAGATAGGATTAAAAAGTAAACTAGTAAAATAAAACCATGAAAAGAAAGAAGAAATAAAATACTTGTTGGACAGCTAAGAAAGTTATCTCCTCTTCCACGCGGGCCGTAGCTTTCAAATAATCCAAAAATTCTTCAGCGTGCGTCCCCAACTCGCTAAAAGTCGCCAGTTCCATTAACAAGCCAAACGCTTCCAATATACCGCTCACGAAACCGTTGAATTTCTCAAGTGCATGAAACACGGTAGATGTTTGATAATTCTTGAAAGCTCCTTTCAGGATTTCGTGCAGCTTCATGAATTGTGGTAGATTGACAAAGTTCCCTAGACGTTCGTTCTTGTCTGTGTTGGAAGGTTGAGGGGTGCCTTGATTGGACGGTGTCTGTTTCCCGTCGCCTATAAAACAATGTTTTCTTCAGAGAGCTCTTTCGACTTTAAAGTGAAAAGTGAGCTAAAACTGTATAAGAGGCGTTAAATATACACGTATTTTGAAAAGAAGAGAGCTGCGTAGGTCGATACAGACAACTACCTATGCGGTGTTTCAATACTGAGCTATGCGTTGCTTCAATATTGAGCAAGTTGTGAAAACACCATCAATACTGAGCAAGTTGTGAAAACACCATATTTATAAAATTTAAAAAGATCAGCGAAAGAAACTCAAGTCAAAACAAGCTACATGCTGAATGGACCTACCTGAAGATTGATGTAATAAGACAATTGAAAAATGAGAACAATAGTATGAAAATGCATAATAATACGAGAACAACTCGAGAAATTCATGGAATCCGGCGATTCTCGGCTGTTCTGACGATTTTTAGAAAGTTCCTGTACCAAAATCAGTTTCATTGAAAATTGAACCATGCTTAATCGTGGACATTCTTATAAATCATGTTTTTGTTTGAAAAAAAACAAAGACAACAAAATTTTTTTCCCCGAAAATCGGGCCCCGTCACATTTTGGGCATTGCCATTTTGCATCATACTGCAAAAAATTAGAAAAAACTAATGAGCCAATCCCGAGAAAAGCTGGCAACAGACGAACGGACGAACGAACGGACATGGGTTAATTTAAAGGACCTTCATGTTTTCGTGTTTTCATGATTTCGGAAGCCACAATTCTTACCTGACGGCGTGCTTCCGCCTTCCACCAATTTGCTCGCATCAGGTTGCGGCGTTGGTTCTTGCTTGTTTCGCTGCATGGCTCTCGGTAACGCAAACTTTCTTGGTGATGTGGTGGTTTGAGGTGTAGCGTTTGGAGATGGTGTAGCTGAAACGTTTGGTGAAGCACTCGGTCTGTTGCCAGATCCTCCTGGTGTTTTGTCCTTGTTCTGGTTCACAAAACTGCTGATTGTCTGAAAAATCAGGTACAAAAATTGCAACGACTCCTCATCATGAATTTTGCCCTTTATGTATTACAATGAAGTGAATACAGTCGCTCTCATGTTGTCTTCTGACCAGCCCCCAATGTGGAGAATGGAGCAATGCGGAGATGGATTTCTCAGGATTTCTCCCAATTCACTGTCTCTGTCCAGTCAGTAGACAAGAATTCACTTCCAGCTCTACCGAGTGACAATTGAGTCCTCGTAGGTCCCGTAGCTCAATGATAGAATCACATGGTTGTGAGTTCGAGTCTCACCGGATCCGTTGGTTTTCCAACGGTTCTGGTGGCTGGTCAGAAGACAACATGAGAGCGACTGTATTCACTTCATTGTAATACATAAAGGGCAAAATGAGTCCTCATATAAATACTCACCAATAATTAATTTTAAATCTTTTAAATATATGTAATATATGTAATCCCCCTTCTTATAGGTCACCCCATTTCACATTCTAAAAGGGCAGAAACCACATAGAGGCGAAAGTTTTAGTGGACGAGGCTATCACATAGGTTAGACTTAACATAATATAACAAAAACGTTATTTTAACCAAATAAGAATCTTGGTATTATCAAAATGATGAAAGGCTAGTAAACAAGCCAGTAATTTCGAAAGAATCTCTAAAATATATCGAGCAACGCGTACGAACGCGTATACCTTAACATTGGCTAAAGGGTTGGTCTCTTCAATAACGTGCATTAGAACATGTAAGACCCTGGTTACATGTAAGAAGATTTGTTTGGCGAAGTGTTGCAAAGACTGGTCTTGTAGTGCGCTCCACGAATCGGTCAGTCCAACGTCAGCTGTGTTTTGACTGGTGGACGTTTCCATAGCTTCTGATGGTTTCTTCTTGAGGAATGGTAGGCAAGCACCACACAGCATGTGAACGCACAACTATGTATTAAGAAGAAAGAAACGAATAAAGTGAGATCTAATGGAAGGATTTATACATTAGAAGTAGGCAAGTCGAGGCCATAGATTTATAAAGCCCGAAGGGCTAGATGTCGGGCTTTAAGCCATCGCAGGCAAAACAAGTGAATGTCGGAAAAAATATTGTTGCAATTGTTTTTGAAAACCCGCGAAGCTAACCACGGCACACTTTTCATCAAAAGCTTTACATCTAGCCCTTCGGGCTTTATAAATCTATGGTTGAGGCACCCTGATTCAGCAGAAAACAGCTAAAAACACAGGAACACTCTGAGTCAGCAAAATTTCTTAAACATCTCAACATCTCGCCATGGAAACCCTATGAACAATACCTTTAATTGGTGATACTCGTAACCCTTTGAGCATATTCCTATTCTTTTAGGGAAGCAACCTGGGGGAGAGGGCTCGAGGCCCCCCTTAAAATCTCAAGATTGACAAGTGCTGTGACCTTGAAATTTTGCCAATATGTAGATATATGGATAATTGAAGATGCTTTACAAAATTTTGGTTCAGCAACCTGTTTGGTTGGTATTTTACAGACCAGAATGTAAATTTGATCAAAATCATGTATTGATTGATTGACTCGGTCGATTTGAATGAAATTTGTTCCTAAAGGCTGATTTGTCAAATAAAAGAGACTAGTTACAGAAAATTTCGTTCCCATGAGTATTTAGTACTTTTCAGACCGGTCTGTAAAATACACGTTGACCACCTGCCGGAATTCGGGAACTAATGGAGCTTTTGACTAGAGATTTTTATTGACCATCTATAAAGACAGTGTGCAAAATCTAGATTTAGTCATGTGAGCGGTTCAGACCGGTCCGTATTTTACCTAAAATGGTCACTTTAAGCATTACCACTCGTCCGATTTTGCTGAAATTTTGGCGGCAAGCTTTGATTATCAATACCAATACCTAACACTTGTCAAAATTTCAAGTCAATTGCATTTTCCGATCACTAGATACAGTATCCTAGAGATGTTTAGGCAAAAAAATTGGAGAACATCTTTTTTTCTACGTATCTATACACCTTGATAGGGTTAACAAACTCTTTTACAGACATCTGATGATGATTGTGTCTAGTATGAAACTTTAACTTAAACTGTACTATTGATTGCTTGAAGGATTATATTTTATGAGAGGAAAATCAAAGCTCTTAATCAGAACTATGATGGATGCATGTAACAATAGGGAATTATTGTAAACCTTTAATGCATCTTGGTGTGCTTGTAGATCCAACATCATCCATCCAGCCGACATGATATCCAAAGTTGTGCTCAAAATACCACACGTGCTTCTACCGTCCTCCGTTGCTGCAAAATCCAATTTCCGTGGCACGAGGGGTAACGACGGAGCCGGACTTGCCTTTAGTAGCCCGGTAAACGTTCGGTCACGTATGGCTTGTTGGTTCTCATTCACTTTCTTGTGTTTTGATGAGGACGCACCGGAGGGAAGGATTTCCCAAGCTTAAGGGTATTTAGAGGGAGGATAGACTTCTGACAGGATGTAGAAACAGTGAATACATCCATGCTATAAAAAAATTAGGGAACAATGATAATAAATCGAGCGTTCAGCCCACAATTAATGATTTTGTTTTTAAATACCTTATTACACAAATATTACTAGTCATTTTATTAACACAAGTTTTCGTGTTAATAAAAACACCCTTAATTAAAACCAGCCGCTATTTCCTTGAAAAAGCAGAACAATTCGTGTTAATTTCAAGGCCGTTGAATAATATTCGTGTAAAAAGGTAAAGTTAATGTCGTTTGCTTACTCTTCAATTTTAATTTAAAAGCTCTTCCTCATTGAATTGACACGGATGTGGAGCAAGAAAGGGAAAGAAAAACTATTCTTTGTTTATTCAGCACGAAATCGAGCACAATAGATAACAATAGGAGATACAGTTCTTGATGTAAGACATGTGTCTGATATGAAACGGGGACACTTACGTAAAACTGAAACCTTTTTAATGACTAAAAAAGGCTATGAATCTTTGTACACGAGCATTGCTTTACAAATTTGCTTTGTACACGTACAAAGTAGAAATAGGTGGAAAGCTAAACATAGTGTGTAGAGGGGTCCAGCCCCCAGCATTTTTCAGCCCCCGGCTAAATTCTAGAAACATAGCCCCACCCTCACAAAGCCCCTAAGCCCAGGGGGTGCATTCTATGCTAAAAGTTTAAATTTGGAGCTATAGAAAACAAGGTACCCACGCTAACGAAGTAAACTCAATAAAATAATTCAATGCTTTAAACTTACGATCATAAACTTGCTGACAGATGTGATTTGTAATTCGAAAATCTTCCTCAAGACAGCAGCCAGGTTACAACTGATCATTTCAAACTTGTCATTGGTTGATTGGTCGTTCGTGTTATCGATCAAAGCGGCACACATGAGTAGATCTTGAGTTCTAGATAAATGAAAATGAGGTAGTGTTCATTCCTATACCGAAAAATTTGGATAACAAGTACCAAAATCACGAAAATAACCTGACGTAACACAAATTGAAAAATTTCGTGTCAATTAAAACCCCTTTTAATTAAAACCATCCGTGGTGTCCTTGAAAAAGCAAATAATAATAATTTCATGTTACTTTTGTGTCTACTTATTTTCGTATAATAAGGTATGAATTTTGCGTTTAAATACCACAAATCGCAGTATAAAATTGATGAGTTGCTACTTAAAAGGTATAAGAAAGAAACAGACGCCGAAACTAGTGATATGTGAGGACTTTATTCGCCTAATTTAAAGAAAGGGCCTGTCATCGAACTACGGCTTCCGAAAGCGCCTTTTGTGCAATCTGTCAGTTAGTGTCCGTTACTACAGATGTTTAAATATTCATGATACTTTGGAGTGGGGGGCGTACGATCTGGCGGTACTCGGGATAAGGCCTAATTTAAGGCCGGGAAGCGGTAAAAACGATAAAAAGTGTTCGGGAAACGGTATTTTGCAAGAGCCACGGTGACGGTAAAAGACCTGATTTTCCGTCCGGGATGAGGTAATTCTTATAAAAAACAACGGTATTTCGGTAAAAGTCATATGTAGAGTACGTAAAATTTTCGGACTATACAAAAAGCTTATCACAGGAGTCAGCAACAAGGTAAAAAAACGCGAAAAACTCCCAAAAAAAATAAGGATCTTACTCCATTTCATAAAAAAAACTTATTTGAAACGTTAATGCGAATGTGCACGGGGCTTTATAAAGCCTGGTTTCTTTGAAAAAGGGAAACTCTTTGTTTTGTTTATTCAATTTATCAAAGGGCGCGTAGAAACCAGACAAAAATTCGAATTTCGAATGTTTTTTTTTTCGAATTGGATCAGCTCGTCTTGTGTTGTGTGGTTTGTTGTGTTGCGCTATATTAGTATGTTGGTGTGCGAAAACGTAAAAAAAAATGTCTGTGTCCACTGTTATTAATTGCAGAGCTATTTTTTATACTTTTGGGAACTCTGGAAGAAATTACAAGGAAAATTTTGTATTCCGTGTAGCCGTTTCAGATGATACACAAAAAGATGTGAAGAAGTTTAAAAGTTTCATCAGGTTGGTACTTTCTCTTGAATTTTGGTAAATTCTTAATTTTTGTACTTCTTGGTTTTTGTTATGTTATGCAAAGTTATTTGCACATTTAAAAGTACTTAGATTGTTATGAATTTTTCCCTCCCCTGGCAACCTGACAGGAATGGGTTTTTTCAGGCTTTTTTTACAAACAGGGAGGAGGAGAACTTTGGGTTCGTAAAGTTGAGCTAGAATGTATGTCTGTGTGTGTATCTGTCTGTCTGTCACCTCGAAACTTTGGGTCAGGCTGGAAGCTTCAAAAATGGTCGAATTTTCGGCTGAAATTTCAGCTTGTTTTTTACTTGGGTTAGATTTTCAGATTTAACCTTTCTGCAGCAAAAAAAAGTGAAGCACGATTTTGTGACTTTTTGAATTTCGAGGTGATGGGTAGGCGGATAGGATATAGCATTTTCATTGTTCTCGGAGTGCGAGATCAGGAAAAGTTGGCGGCAAACGCTATTTCGCATCTCTCGAACCAGTGAACTTGCATGGTTTAGTCACGTGACTTTGGTAGGAAATCCCGGGGTGGTTACTAGGCAAAAATGGGTGCTGGGTATGTGCGGACGATAAGGGTCGGTTTTTTCACCTTCATAAGTCTCTCTAAGGGTGGGAAAATTCACCCTCTTTAGGAAATTTTTTGAAAATCGAAGAAAATTTTTTCAAAAAAGTCTCTTTAAGGGTCATATTTTCACTAAAATTTGGTCTCTCTAAGGGTCGGTTTTCGGAGGTCCCGTCCGCACATACCCGTCATCCGCCAACCCTAGTACCCCCGGGTAGGAAATCCTACAAAGCCCCACCAAGTACCACCAAGGATAAGCTTCACTTTTTGATCAAGACCGCGGCGGGTCTAACCCTTCGTGCTTTACAGATATCTGTACATATCTGTGTCTTTTTCATTTTTTTCAAAGTAAGTTTTTATTTCTTGGGGCGTGGTCACGAGTTTTAGCCTCAAAACGAGGCTTAAAACTTTGGGGCAGGCTGGAGACTTTTAAAATTGTTTGGTTAGGCTGAAATTTTGCACACTTGTTCCTTGGCTTAGGTGATTATTTGGGGGCGTTTTTTTTTCTTTTTTTCTGATTTTTCGGAGCGTGGTCACGAGTTTTAGCCTCAAAACGAGGCTAGAATCAGAATACCTTGGCTAGAACTACATACTTGGTTGTTAGATTGTCACCTGTATCAAGTTTGATAACGACGTCTATACCTCTTTTAGTTCCAAAGGTGGTGTCGAGCAGGCAGCGCTGAAAGCTGGACTTCAAAATCCTTTAGACATCAGACTGATGCGAAAAGAAAATAACATGTCATCGATGTATGCGATCAACACCGATGATCAGCTGGTACTTGAGCTGCCAACAATACTCAATGGAACGGACACACTTCACGGTACGATTTTTATACATGATCTATCTGGCTTAAACAGGAAAAGCGACTCTCTTAGCACCTATTAAAAGTACTTAAAATATATGTACAAATTTTCAAGAACAACCATAATATGCACCACCACTGCCGCCTGACTCCAATCACTCCAGTGTCAGTCCATAAATGTAGTTTATTTTCTAGTAGTAGATATAGGATCTATGGAAAAATCCGATGAAATTTGATTTTTTTCAAAATAGACAATGAAGTACATTGATGAGTACTCAGTAATGCTTTGTAAAGGTATAAATCAAAATAAACGGGCGGTTGGACTTTCATAAACGGGGGAGGGGATAGCCGATGTTACTGGGGGAAAAATACAAAATTACTAGCACTACTCTACAAAGACGTTTTATCATTCCTCAATTAGTCTTGGTGTATGAGAAGAGGATCAATTTTACCCCGAAAACACCCCATATCCAGATCGTTATTGAAAATGACAATAATCGAACAACAGGAGAACCACCATTAAAGGAAGAAGACATTGAAGAGAAAGAGTTGAAAGAATTGAAAACCGGTGAGAAACTTATTATATATACATTCGACGCTCTCTAATTCGATTTTCAAGGGGAATTCAAATTAGAGAGCGTCAACTGTATTTACCATTTTAACAGTATGAATAACCTCCATTCGAAAAATCCCATTTAAGGGTTGTTAGGAAACGTTTAAATATTAGTTATACCTAATACAAAATTACTTTGAACGACGTAAGTATAGAATAATTTTAATACCGAGAGGTTCTTAAGCCTCTGAGATACAACTGAGATATTTATAACTTATAACTCTATTTCTCCATAGCTGGATGGTACAACTGGGACTATAATGCCAATATATATATGAATAAAATGGGTCCAAATTTTAAATAATATTTTTATTTCCCTTTACATAGATCATTACACTGCATGCGTCGAAAAATTGACATCAAAGGATACTCGACCAGTGCGATCAATAGAAGACTTCATGAAAAGACCAGCGAAGAAACGCAAGACTGACAAAGGATCAACTCAAAAGAAAGCTGCTTCAGCGCCGTCGACTGAAGTCATTGATGTTGACGCGGATGGTATATTTGACGACCAATACGACGACAGTTATCTCACAGTGTAAGCTTGAATGTTATATTAATTATATATACACACACTTCTTTTAAAGGAAACATCCACCTCAGAAAAAAATATTTCATAGCATCAATTTTTTTGACCAAATGAAGCTGTTTTTCAGAAGTTGGGAGTTAGCATCACATAAAAACTGTTGAAATGTTATTTTAAACTGTACGGAATTCACTTTGTCGACAAATCTTATGGTAAAATAGGAGCAAGCAACGTTATATCACATCTTCCATTTTGTAGTCCTGTTTACGTCATTCATGACCCGCTAAGGTTTATTTTGATCAAGTTTTTTTGTCAATTTGTTATACACCTGTCTCTATACCCCCAGTGGATATCAATTTAAACAATCAGGGTCAAAATATAGAATTTTGGTTATTTCCTCGCTTTTCGAAATTTGAAGTTCAGGCGAGAGAAGTTTTGAGCTATCTGTTAAAACTAATCGAATATTTCAATTTGGAAGGGTTTTATTGACTTTCAGGCTATATTCGTGGAAATCTCCCTTTTTTCTCTAATATTATGACCGTGATTGCAGGTCAAATTTTTCAAGCAGATCCTCTGTCTCCATTGAGTTCCGTATGCGTAAGAAGCTCTGCAGAGTTTTTATCAAAAACTATTTACAAATCTGCGTACGTTAAGCGTACAAACTTTTGCGAGGTCGAAAATTCGCGAAATTTACGACATTTATTTTCGCGAAATTGAGAAAAATATTTTTCGCGAGCATAAACTTTCGCAAATTTGGTGATGAAAATTTTCACACGAAAAATAGCTCAAAAGTGACAGTGACTATCGGAGTTTAACAAATTTTCAACTTTTTAAACAATTTTTCGCGAGCAAAAACTTTCACGAATCGCCTTGTTCAGAATCAGACATTTACTTTTGCGAAAAAAGCCAAATTTCGCGAAAATCGCGAAAATTTGTATGCTTAACCTTAAAGTAATATTTTGCAAGGAAAAAAGATTCGACCTGAGCAAACTCGGATCAAACTGAATTTCTTATCAAACTCGGAGCGAATTGAATCTTTTTACCGTACCTTTTAGCTTAAACCATTTAACCCTTTGGGTAGATGGGACGCTCCCAACCTAGAAGCCTGTACCACATGGTTTCCACCTGCTGTGCCTGTATAAGGATTTCTATGTCAATGTGAAAAGTCGTCTGTGGTACTGGGACTGTTAGGTCGGCTTTGTCATTTCTAATTTTATTTACCTTTCTTACACAGTGACGATGACGATCTTGGTCTAGACTCAGATGATGACTATCCTGAATTGGAAGCAGATCTCCTCTCACAATCTGACCTTAGCTCTGAAAGTACATTTGAATCGGAGACTGACGACATTGCAGACTGTATGGATACCAATCATTTAGATGGTTCAAGTTTTGAGAAGTGGCGTATTTCGGGGTGTGGTTTCGAACAAATGGACGAAGTTGTCATCAAGCTGGATCGATTAATCAGAGAAGAAAAAATCTCCAAGGATCAAATTTTTTACAAGTACTTACATAGTTTGCACCCCCCCCCCTTTTTAATAGGGGGGGATGCCAACTTTCTGGAGGGCCTTTGTAGGGGGGGTACCGAGATCTGCCGAAAAAACTAGGGGGGATGGGAATCTAGGGGGGGGTCAAATAAAAAAGGGGGGGACCTGAAGAACTTTCAACAGAACACACACATTTTAGATTAGATTTTAAAATGATCAAGATTAATGAAAAACGCCAGTTATATTCTGTCATTGTTGGCTCGTGACTATAATACTTCATACTCTTTCTTGTTGATAATTTTGCTGGTAGGTGGGAAAGCGAGTTTCCTTCGAAACGGATTTTCTGTAAAAAAAAAGGGGGGGGGGATAAGATTTCATTACAAAAGGGGGGGATGGGTATATAGGGGGGGATGAAATAAACCTAGGGGGGTTCATACCCCTTTGCAAACTATGACTTATCCGATATCGTCGACAGCTTCCTAGACCCAGACCATATTTTTGACCAGGACGTCTTGGAATTCTTTTCAACCATAACATACTTAGGCGGCAAAAAAACCTTCAATTTTATTCGAGGGCCAATGTTTTATGGCCAAGGTAGGGACTTTAACCGCAACCGAGACTACCAGAAACTAAGAATGAATCTTGGGGGCCCCTCGGAATCAATATGCCAAAGGGAAAACGCAGCGTTTACCACCAAATCTGGAATCATACAACCACTCAACAAACTGCATCTTATGGTTTCTTGTGAAGCGACAGATGAAGCCCCGATACCGTTGGTTTCAAATCCCCAACTTCTCGTTTTCCCATGCTCTTATAGCAACGATGGTACTGCTCTGAAACCTGCAGTTGAGTTCGACCCGGTATCTAAGACCAACGTCGGATTGACTGTACCAGTAGACATCGAGTTCGTCGAAGAAAACGATCCTCCAGATCCGAAAATGTTACAGGAACTTATTGTTACTGAAGCAGTTGTTGGTTCAGTAACTACCATTGACAATCGGGTATCCCTGCCTCTTTCTGTTGAGTATACACCAAAGCAGGGAAAACCGGAGAAAAAATACACGAGATGTTCGAGAGTCATGTGAAAGTTATCCAAATGTGTAAAGGATGCGCCGACGATGCTAATGGTAACTGCTTGATTCTAGAACCCAATAAACATTGTAATTCCTTCTGCGCTGACTGTTTTGACAATAAGGAACTTTGTGCTGCTTGCATCGATGATGGTCAAGTTAGTGTTTTCCCTGCAGTTAGAATTTGCAAGCCTTGCATCTCTAAGGGCATCCAGTGTGTTCGAAGAGCTGTTTTTATTGTTACCACGGATTGTGAGGAGGGGAATAAGCAAATGTTTTTGGCTCTAAAGGACGCTCACGAGAAAAAAACCATCGATCCAGAACTAGCGTTAGCTCTCCCACTTCCGGACACACCACATCTCGGGAAGAGTTTTAAAGCTTCTTTTAGCAATTGGTTTTTAAAGTTGTTGAATGAGAGAGGATGTTTGAGCTTTTTACATACGTTGCGAAACAGATCCTCCGAAGAAGAAATGGCAATCATGAAAAAACTAATTACGAAAAATGATTACGTGCGAAACAAAGATCGTCAAGATCCGATAGCCGTACTTAAATTATCAGACCGTAAAGTTGTTGATCATTTGTCAAAAGTAGGCTACGTTGTACACACTATTATTCCAGAGGTGACCAAGTTTACTCAACACAACAAAGTCGGGATGTATCCCACTCCCTTAGATGTTTGTCTGGGTCCATATGGCTCTCTTTACATGTTGTGCAATGACCAATCGAAAAAACTCTCGAATATTCACAAAATCCAATTGCATAACCCAGTTGAAAAAATCGATTTTGTCAAAGCAGTGGATGCTGAACAAATCTTCTACAAAGATAATCGCCTTTACTACTTCAAACGTAAACAACAAATATGCTTCATTCCAGTTGGTTTGAAGGATTTCGCCAAAATCCGATCAAAGAAAGAAATGTCAAGTTATGCCAAATCGTTTGGATTGCACCTCGATGAGAAATCAAGATTCAAGCAAATGAAGGATAAGGTTTCATTTTTCGATTTCCTTGAATACAATGACTAATTATGTCATATTTTATTTTTTGTTTTTGTCTCTGTTCCTGTTCTTGTTCTGTTTCCATTACTATTTTGTGTTTAATTGTAGGGGGGTCATTTTTCGAATTTTTACCTCCAAAAGCATTTAATTATGATCCCTATTTGATAGATCTTTCCTAAAAAAGTGCTAAAACCATAATTTTCCTTGGGCAAATCAGCAAAATCTGGTCAAGACCACTTTCTTATGACCCCCTCCCCTTTTTAATGCATTTTGTCGTGGAGTACCCATCCCCTTCCTCTACAATTAGGCAAAAAAGGATGATGGGCCTCTGTAGACAATGTTGCTTAATGGAGACTAGACTTTCCGGACGGAGCATATCACTTAAAATGAATGATGTTATTGTTATTATTATTATTTTTGTTATTACTGTCGTTACTAGGTTATCCGGCATATTAATCATAAGAAAGAAGAACACAAATTGAACAGTTTCCTTGAATTCGCGGTCAATGTTCCTGGAAAACAAACTTTTGATGCACTATCGTTCGCTAAAGAAGACTTGTTAACTATCTTTGGTGTGAATAACGAGAAGAAAGAGATCGTGAAAATAGAAGCAGCGTTTGATGGGTAATTGATAATTTAAAATTGAATAAGAAAGGATAAAAATCTCACACCTAAGTAATATATCATAATCCTTTCGTGCACAAGTCCTTATTATTAACATTATGGTAAATACAGTAGCGAATCTAATTTTCAATAGTCTTATTGAAACTTGTGATTCCTTAGAAAATTTCTCTCAATTTATTCTTCGGTTAAAAGTTAAAACAATATCTGACTTGATTCTAGATATGGTGTTGTTGGTGAAGTGAATGTCGTGCTTTTGATTCCTGAAGATATCCCTTTCATCGTTTCTCTTTGTGTGTTTGGTCAGAAGGTCTTCTTTGCTGATAAGGACAATCTGTATCTCAAAGGTAAAATAAGTTCTTTACAATTTTAATTTTACGACGATGTGGACCTAGTCATTGTATTCAGTTTTACTGTAACTTTTTCTCGAAACAGTTTGAAGCTAAAACTAAAGTATTTATGTTTGATTATCCACTACAGATCTATCAACTGGTGAATTCAGTACCATTCTACAATACGGAGTCCATCGTATCTTACGCTTCAAATCAGGAATTATAATTTCTTTGCCAAAAGAGCACAAAGTCTGCGTTTGGAATGAATCCGAAGGTTTAAAAGATTTTATTGGCAGTGGGAAGGAAGGAAACCTTGATGGTAAAGCACTCCAGTGTCAACTCTATCAACCTCTTGGTATGTGTGTTGAATTCGATAACGTCGTATATGTTGTTGACTACAAGACATCGTGCGTTAAGGTTGTATCAACAATGATCCACACCGCAACATTTTTGGATGCCGTTGGTAACTTACTTCGAGCTTTTTCAATCCATGAAAAAAAAGGTTTGTGTATTAGTTATAATAATTATGATTTTTTTTGGTCACTCCTTGCACCTAGAACTCTACATCTTTTATCCTCAATCAGCAGCGAAGCTGAAAGTAGAATAACTCAATTTAATTAGGATTTTTGAAAGAGTTAGGAAAGAACTACAGTCGCGAGTTTGGTAAGTTGTAAAATTACCGGCTACTGAAACTATTTTAACAATAGAATAATTAGGTAGGTAGACTCATCGCTAAAAGGATTAAAGCTTCAATAGTTTCTGAATTGGTGTAAACTATATTCTATCACATTTCCAGCATCATGTTGAGCACGATGAATATTTTTAGACGGTTGCCGTAGATTTGTTAGCAACTCACCAACTCGCAACTTTCTAACTTACGTCTCTTTGAAACTGTTAAAATAGAGAAAGATCTAGTACTGTGCCCGTTTTACCTACTTGGTGCGACTGTATTTTTGCATTGTGCTCGGAATTTAGTTCGCAGCTGCATATAATTTATCAAAATTAAAGTATTCGGTAAAATATCTTACGCTGAGCGAAAACTATTAGTACATATCCCCATCAAACAAAATGTCGACTTTAGAACTATTTAGCATTTAAAGTTTGATAACAAACCATCGTTTATAGGTGATTATGAACTTAAGCCTCTACCTGAAGCGTCGAAACTAATTTCGAAATCGTTGAATGTCATCTCCGGATTTGAAGAAGATATCAGAACTTGTGGAGCCAAAGTCCCTTCAGCATTGACTGGTGCACACGGATTTGTTTCGACAAAATCATTCGTATCTTTGCAAATGTCAGATTGGACAATCAAAAAGTTGATGGAAAATCTGGAAATGTTTTCTTTTTCATTAATGGATGCTAATCTACTCAGCATGATGACGCTATCCATTGAGCATTTTCACTCAACAACCCACGTCAAGCACGTTTTGATGAGTCAATTACAGTACTCAAGAGAATTCATGCGATCCATCAAAGAATCATTAAAGCGCACACACCCTTGGTCCGCATTTTACTTCACTAGTCGAAAAGGAAGTTGGTATCCACCTCCTGAAGGCAGTTTCAATTTCAACAAGCTTGCTCCCATTCTTCCAAAAAAGACGCCCTCAGTTTCTCTCGATAAAAAAGACGAAAACCGTTTGCAAACTTGGGCTAACAGTTACACGAGAGCTGTTCGCCAGAGAACTGTACGCCAGGAAACGACTATGGCGAAGATGGGGACTTTACCACATTATCTGTACTCAAATAAGATCAGCGAAGTCATCGCGTCTACCAACGATTTTGGAATTCCAGCTGACCAGGACCATACCGTACATGATGAGACAGGCGCATCTGACCAAGTTGCAGAAACAATTCCAGCTGACCATGACCATGACGTACATGACGTACATGACGAGACAGGCGCATCTGACCAAGTTGCAGAAACAATCGAGCAGCCCGACCAATTTGATGCTTCAGATGTCGATGATAATGAAGAAAACGTTGAAAGAACCGAAACCCACAACATCGAAAATGCTCTGGATGAAGGATCGTATTTCCTTCTTGGACGGTCATCTAGGTTTGGCAGAGCAATCAAGATAAACTCGAAGCTCCTTTCGTGAAACTTTACTATTTTTTCAATATTTTTAAAATTCTCAAAAACGTGCCTTAACTTTAAAATGACATAACTCGGTGATGGTAATGATTCAAATTGAAAAAAGGACCAACCAAGGTTTTAGTTGGACCTCCCTGTACCACATTAACATAAAAAGTCTTTGTGTTTTAACTTCTAAAAATTTCCACCTTGACATATAATCAAGGTCTGAACGTTTGATTATATGATTATACGCTATTAATTATACACTTTTTTCTGGGACAACCAGTACATTTTTTTAGAAAAGTAGTTTACTAGTTTATTTTTGTAAATTTTCGCAATCGAAGCAAAATACGAAAATAGTGATCTATCTCATACACATCCCATTCCATTTTGCCGAATTTTGAATTCTAGTCCTTAGAATTTTATGGGGAAAACAGCGGGACCGGTATTTTCGAAAATTTTGGACGGGATAACGGTAATTTTCAAAAAAATGGCCGGGATGGCGGTAATTCAAAACCTCGTACGCCCTTTGGAGATTCCATAGGATTTGTAATTGTGAATTCATTTCTGAATCAATTTTACTGATTTAATCTCGATGTTGTAAAAACGAGCAAGGGACATTACATCTACGTGAATAAATTCATTTGAAAGCAATGGATGAATATATAACATACTTGGCAATGGAGTTAGCAGCCGCTTGGCGTACTCTGATATCTTCATCACCAAGGAGATGAGTCAACACGTGGACAACTTGTTGTTGAATGTTGATGTATTTCTTGTTCAGCGTTGATAGGTGTTTGTATGTTATCCAGTGTGGCTCGATGATTTGTAACAGTTTGTAGTCCAGTTGATGAAACGTTTCCAGAATTTCAGTCTATATTAATATGAAAGAGCCAAAAACAATTTTATCAGAGAAAAACCTTTGTGTTGTGTTAAAAAGAACATAACATGTCATTGACAAAACAAAAAATCTAAACAAACATGGCTAATTTCGATCTTTTGAATTTTTTTTTTCAAATTAGTTTTGATATGTGATTTAATAGTTCCATTTTACGGCAATATTACCAGCCCTGGCGTCGATAATTGAATAAAAGGTCATTAGGATCCGAATGATCTAACTGACGTCATCATTAATTCGCTGACAAAATAAATATGAGATGGCACTGGGGTCAGCTCATCTCATGCTTACGTAATCTCTCAATGGAAGTGTTAGGGTTGATAGGGTTGTATTATATTCCATACTGATACTCAAAGAAAACTTACTTTGACCAACCAATAAGAGCAATCATACAGGCCGATCATTTGTTGTACTAAATCGTACGCTAAGATGTTATGATCACTACCGAGCAATCCCAAGATGCAATGTCTTGCTGTATGACAATTCTGTTTGATGGTGACAGCAGACTCATCTTTGAACAGATCACCAATGATACCCAACGCATCCATCAAATCAATGGGTTCTGGAGAAAGATAGAGAGAAAAGAAAGATTTCGATGAATACATAAAACTTCATATTTCGTCCCAGCAATCGAAAGTAAAAATATCTGAATTTCATCAACCTATATTATTACTAACTGGTTCAAGTATGAGTAATCCGCTCTTTGATAGTGACCGTAGGGCAGTGGTATTCGGCTACGGTTCGCAAGGTTGTGGGTTCAACCCCCAGCCGGGTCATACCAAAGATTCCCAAAATGGTACTTGATGCCTCTCTGCTTGATGCTCAACAATTAAGAGGAGGAGTCGCCTCCGACTACGGTCGCTTACTTACTTATTTACATACTACTTTGATATGTACCTTTTTCGATAAGATATTACCATACTAATTCTACCAACCGCAATCAATTTGACTTACGCCGGCCAAGCAGAACGAGAAACAAAGTGAGACCTTATGTAGAAAGATTTTTAGATTCTACAATGATGGACAAAATACTTGGCACAAAAGGGAAATTCACCGGGGTGTTTTGAAACCACAATCGATTTGTAAGTGCTCTAAAGTAGGTTCGAATGGTAGAGTTTTAACTCTGAGTTTTAACGCTAGACTTAAGACTTAGGACCTTAGGATCTGAGGATCCAAAAGTTCAAAAATGGTCCAGTAGGGCTTGAAATATCGCCTAGAAACCAATAAATCCCTCCCAGATCGAAATAATCGATGAAATCAAGTTGAAGGCCTAAAAATTGACATTCTCGCTCGAACTTCAATTTTCGAAAAATTGTAAATTAGCCAAAAGTGCCAATATATTATGACCATTATTGTCTGAGAAACTGAAAAATGCCAAATTCTGCTCAGCGGGGGGTCTAATTTCAAGTTTCAAGCAATTTTTCGGGCTCAAAATCCGCTTTTTGTCAATTTTAGGGGCTTAAACTTGAAAAAAAGTTAAAATTTTCTGAAATTTTCACGTTTTTGACTTTTCGTAAATTGGACCTTTTCAAAAAGTTAAATATTTCACAAAAAATTGATTTTGACCTAATGAAAATGCCTCAAAATGGTCGGAAAAGGGTTATTTTTCACATTTTTGGGGTTTTCTCCTAATTTTAGACCCCCCGCAGAGTAGAAATCGGCATTTTTGATTTTCAAAGACAATGATGGACAAAATACTTGGCACAAAAGGGAAATTCACCGGGGTGTTTTGAAACCACAATCGATTTGTAAGTGCTCTAAAGTAGGCTCGAAGGGTAGAGTTTTAACTCTGAGTTTTAACGCTAGACTAGGACCTTAGGATCTGAGGATCCAAAAGTTCAAAAATGGTCCAGTAGGGCTTGAAATATCGCCTAGAAACCAATAAATCCCTCCCAGATCGAAATAATCGATGAAATCAAGTTGAAGGCCTAAAAATTGACATTCTCGCTCGAACTTCAATTTTCGAAAAATTGTAAATAAGCCAAAAGTGCCAATATATTATGACCATTATTGTAGATGCTCTGTCTGTGATTTTTCCATTTGTTCTATAAACTTTTAGGGTAAGAGGTTAAAAGTGACTCACTCACCTTTCAACAAATAGGCGCGTTGTCTAAAATTAGCAAAATGTCATTTTAATACAATAATGACCAGTTAGTGAGGACTGAACTGAGAAATATTGCCCGAGGTCAAATAACGACCGAGCTTGCGAGCTTGCGCTTTACTAATAAAGTTTACGTACCAGTTTCATATTTAGCTGACATCTTTGAATTCCAATCTGTGAACTGACCAACCGAGAATCTTATTGCAGCTTGTATGAAGTGACCAATGACAGCGGAAACCGATCCTTTGATTTGTGGATCTTCGTGATTCTTTAACTCCAATACATCCCTCACAAGTTGTCGGCTGGACCCTTCCGTTTGCAGTTCTTTCGGTAACACTCTAGCTAACAATGCTTCTGGGAAGAGATTCAAAGCCGAACCGATGCAATGTAACGCCAGAGATTTGACACTAACTCTTGTGCTCGAGTCTGGTAACACTTTACCAGGCTGACCAGAGAGTAGGAAAGAGCATAACAATTGTACGCAATTTAAGAGTGGAACGCCAGTGCAAGCAACAGCATCAATGTTGAATTGTCTCTCCACAACAGCTTGGACGACTGTGCTACAAAATGACTCGTTGCGAAAAATTTCATCCATACTGGTTTGGCTACTCGTCTCTTCTTGAATGTCGAGGAAAGCACTTTCTAAGCAGTCCCTTTTCGCACCCAGCGGATCACCTTTTAAAAAATTTATCAAAATGGCATGTTTTATTATTTGAGTAACTGCACCAGATAGCTTCCTTTTAGGATAATACAAGTGGGTTCCTCTCTTTTTCATGGAAATTCAATTTTAGCTATTAATTGAGATTAAATTATGCTCAAAGCGAGGTTTCCACCTATTTTTACTTTATGGTATGCTGAATAACTTTTTTCAAACATCAATGTAGACCACTCTTAGTCCCCTTCTAACCCTTAGTATTCGTTGGATGTTTTGTGGGACGCAACCGCATGTTGTTAGTTGGTGAGTATGCTTTGTGAAAGCCAAAACCAATAACAATCAATGTTAATGGTAACAGAACTTTATACTAGTTTGATTAGAGAAAACGATTTAAGTTAATTTCAAACTCAAAGTTTAATGCCATCCAGGATGGTAATCTTCAGTGAAATAAACGTTTTTGAAACTTTGAGTATGAAATTAACTTAAATCGTTTACTCTCAAACTAGTTGGTATAAAGTAGATAGGATTTGAGACTTTTCGTCAATCGCCAATCGTAATCTTGGTAAAATAGCTATCCCCGTAACAAGGATTTTTTTGGGAGCTATGAAAAAGGTTCTTTTTACCTTCAATTTCGACCATGCTTCCATTGGTGTATGTTCTGGGCAATTTAAGTCCTTCTTCATTTTCTTGGTCCATTTCAGGATCGTCTTCAATGACTTCTGTTGATGGTGAAAGAGCTTCCGTTTCAATGTTGCTGACCTAAAGAATGTATATAATAGCAAAAATGAAGCAGACATACGAGAACTTTCGACTATTATTTAGTGGTCAAGGTGTGTATTTTTTATGTTTCCTTCGGAAAATGGATTTCATAATTTGTTTGGGTTTAGTTTATTTTTAAGTACAGGCTACTTTCAACACTTTACTAAGACAGA
The DNA here is from genome assembly GCF_902728285.1 of Clytia hemisphaerica. Lineage (NCBI taxonomy): Eukaryota > Metazoa > Cnidaria > Hydrozoa > Leptothecata > Clytiidae > Clytia > Clytia hemisphaerica. Next base: position 123,484 of record NW_027104043.1, read on the forward strand.
GATGAGACCGAGGAGTTTTGAAATCAGATCATTCTTAACAAATCGAGAAATGGGAAATGTCAAAATGTAAATGAAAAGGTAAAATAATAGGTGATGTGGTCAACGTTGAAATGTATATGAATGCCAATTTAATTCTATTATAGGGGAAATTCACCGTCCCAGCCGAGAAAGCAGTGATTTCACTACAAAAATCTGATTTAGGTGGCGTAGGTCTAAAATAATAACCACTAGGTTGATGTATGATGACCAAGATTTCACATTCACATGTTTAATAAGAAATTTGAAATAATCTCGCTTCATCTCACCTGAACTGAGGGAATTTTCGGTATAGCAGAGAAAACAGGCGTTGTTGCTGGCCACCCTCGCTGATTCCTGATACTCCACCCAAAGAAAGATCCAAGCTCACAGCATCACTCTTGTCTCTTAGATCTGTTGTTGAACCAGAAGCCAGGGAGAGAGATGAGAGACTTTGTACTTCACTGGCCATTCCAGAGTCAGTGGTCTCACTTGGTGCTGGTGAATCGGTTCGACCTAGAAAATGATGAATAGTAATCATTTAAAACCAGACATTCACGGGAAATGAATCACAAGATTAATCAACAAATTAGTATTTTGAAATTCAAAAAAAAGACAAACAGCATGCAGCATAAAGGCCCAGCAACCTTTCAAAAAAATGGTGGAAACTCAAAGAAGCATCGAAATTCGCTAAATATGAACAAAAATCGCGATAAAAACACCCAAGACCCACCAATTGAAGCAACAAACACAACTGCAACATGCACCCTTGTTACGTGTATTGATGATGAAGATCAAAATCGACCCAAATGCCGTAGCTGCCAACGTATGGTACATTACGAATGCACACAATTGCCACTTTACCAACTGCAAATATTCGCTAACACGTACAATAATCAATATGTATGTCACAATTGTGTGCGAATAACGAGATCCTTAAGAAGTAAAATCGGAGAAAACAAGTACCATATGATGCAAGAGCAGATTGCTAAAAAAGACGACGAAATCAAAAAACTCAAAAAACAACTGACCAAAAACCGAGAAGTCATCAACAACGACATCGAAACAATGCTAACACAAAAGATGAGCGACCTAGAAGCCAAAACAAGGAAAATGATAAAAGAAGAGATACAACAGACAAAAGATTTTATGAAAGAGTCATCCCGTAAAACCTGCGCTGATATAACCAAAGCACACAAGGAAAATCTTAAATCTGTTGTTGCGGAACAAAAAGAAGAGGAGAGGAGAGAAAAACGAGACATCGAATCAAGAAGAAAAAACATCATAATTCATGGACTCTGTGAACAAGCTGAAGACACGAAAGAAGAAGATCAAGAAGAGGACAAAAAGGAAATTGAGGATCTGCTCAAAGATATCGGCATCCGCGACATCAAACCAACGCATCAACATCGTATTGGGTTCGAACATGAAAAATCGAAGAAAAATCGTCCGATAAAGGTGACCTTGCAAAGTGAAGAAGAAAAAGAAAGAATCATGAGCAACCTTAAAGCCTTAAAAAAGTTTGGATATCATCTAAGCATCACTGATGATTTCACCATCAATGAAAGAAGAAAAATCAAAGAGATGTGCGAAAAAGCTAAAAAATGGAACTCCGAATGTGATTGTGATTTCATTTGGCGTGTGAGAGGAAGTCCCAGAACAGATAACCTTCACTTGATAAAAACAAACAAAAACTTTGCCAACCAAAAGCTGTCAATATCTAGCCTCAGTAGCAGCGACGATGAGCTGCCAACAAAACATTAGTCTTTTTTAATTGTAAAGTAGCGTTGACTTTTATTAGCCTTTGTTGCTACCTTTTCGTCAACATGAAAAATAAACTATTACTTACTACTTACTTACTTACTTACATAGCTATGATTATCTATACTGCACGTTATAAGGCATTGATTCTACGAAAATGAAGTTGAATTGACAAAGCACTGTTTCCTCAAAAACAGCAACACGCTAATGAAAGAATCAAATGCTAAGTCAAACGAAATTTCAATATTACCTTGTTCAGTGTTCAGGTCACCAGTAATCGTTGGAGCGATACCAGTGGAGGACAATAAAATCTCCAACAAAGGTTTAGCTTGACATTGCCACACTTGGTACAGGTTCTCCAGAGCTGCAGTCACCACGTTGTGATCTTTATGTTTGGTGCAAAACATTGTCACTTCGTAAATCTATATTAAAATGCAATCGCAATGTTTAAACACGATAAGATTAATTATTTTAACCATAAAAAAGTAAAATTTGTAGATTTTGACTATGGACTTCCTGTATTATCCAGATTTGAATCTTTCAGTAGCAACAGTGACAAGTTCAATAACACTTAGTAAAATTATAAACATAACAATTAAAACATTCCGATCAGGATAATAAAATAAAAGGATTTAAAAACAAGTCACATCAATTCAATTAGAAATAAGAATTTTATGTAGGATCGAATGAAATGTAAATACTTTTTAAACTCAGTTTGAATTTAAAATGATGTTGCAAAAAAAATAATACCTGCAAATATTGCTTTTTCTCCAGAATTGCTTCCCTGCCTTTAGTAGGACTGAGTGGTGTTTTCTTTGATCCAAAACTTCCTTTGATGCCATGCTTTGAATGGTCACTGTCCAAGTGAGGTACTATGTTACGGAAACTTAGCAACACTCCAAGTATAGTGTGTACAGGTAGACTGTCAGTCAATGGAGTTATCATACCTGAAAAATAGAATAGCAAAGTAAATAATAAAGCACAATGAATATGTATTAATAGATGAAATATTTTTAAAGTTGTTTTGAATGTTTTGGTTCATCAACCAGGTGAGATGGTCAGAGTTTGGCGTGTTAAAGAATGGATGATCCGTTATGAGATGACAATTAAACTCCACTAACAATAATAACACTACCAAGAGTAAGCAAGGAAGTAAATCAAAACCAATAAAATAGATAGAAGAATGAGGAGATGAAGATAGAGCCTAAGACTATGCAAGAACTGTCTGGCTTAGGAAAGATATTGGTGTTCCACCATTTTATTGTTAATCTGAATTCATGTTATTCTGAATAATACCTTTCCATAAAAACCTGTTAAATAGTTTAAATGCATTTTTAACAAATATACTAACCCAACAGCATATTAACAAGCCAACCATAGAAGAAAAGGGGTTTTCGAGAATATTGGCATAGACTGTTAAGTGAAGAAGATGATGTTCTTCTTTGCACTGCTGATGTGGCCCTCAAATTTGGTAAAAAGGATTTCAACAATATCTGAACAAAAGAGAAAAACGTTAATTGAACATAAAATAAACCTCAAAAAACCATCTTTATTGCTGATTCCAAAGCCATGAAACCGATTTTAAATTTAGTGGTATTTTGAAACTTTAATGATGTTTGAAGAATGGGTCTTAAGTACATTGGCTTTAAGTGTGCACTGATCTTCATTTTCAGCTTATCATTTTTTAACCAATGTTTCAATTTTGTGAAATTATGTATCGTCGAAAAAAATAGTTAAGAGCACTACAATTTTAGATAGAGAAAAACAATTCAAAAAATTAATAATGAATGGTATATAAAATAGAAGAATTAATGTTAGAATTGAAGCATTGGTTGGAAAAAGAAAACAAAGATTAGTACACACTTAAAGCGAATGGACTTTAATTACTGGTTGATATCTTTATAGTTTTCAGAAACTTTTTAAATGCCTGTTTAAGACGAAAAACATAACACAGGAGCATGCAAATGAAACAAATCTATGAAAACAACATCTTACCTTGACAGGCACGACGCAACGGGTACGGCAGGTACGGCGGCCGCCGTACCAGATTTTCACAAAAATACCCGAAGTTTTCCTCTTCGTCGGTCAAATCGCTATAAAATCGCTTAAATTTCCTCATTCGCCGTACCAGATATAAAAAGCTTCCGTCGTGCCTGCTTGACATCAGCTTCAGTCATGAACGGCCCCAGCACAGGAATGACTTTTGACAACAAAGTACCAAGATTTTCTTGAATGGAATCATCATTCCTCTTTGCTATCTTCACAATGCATGGAAGCAAATTTGCAACGTAAGGTCTGGAACAAGAAAAAGAAGTGTATATATGGACTGAGCCATGGACTGAAACTACAACCAGAGAACAACTGGTATCTTGCTTAATTTTTAGCTGTTAGGGGAGACATAGATTACTTAAAATAAACCGATAGTGGAAGCAAATTTGTAATGTAATTCTGAAAAAACAAAAAACAAAAAACATTGCAAAGAAAAAGGTCAAATAATTATGAAATTGACGAGGTTGCGTACCTGCGTTTGTGAGCTCTTATCAAGTGACTTGTGTCCCCAAATCTTTGCATGGCTGCTCTCAATGATCTCGAAGATCCATTCTACAAAATAAATGGAATCAAAAAAAGACTTGAGAAAGATGTAACATCTTTATTCAACCATTAATCAAATTCTTTTGAAATCAAATTTTGTATTCTTTTTTTAGGAATTCTAGAAATTTTTAAGAAAATGGTGTATACCTACCTTCTTAATTTCTTTGTAGAGTTCAACTTGGATCCTTCCAATATTTGAATCAAGGAAAGCCTATTAAAAAAACATTGTTACAGTTTTAATAAAGCCCTATGGGTGCTTTCAGGGTTGGGGAAAATATCACAATCTACTCAATGCTCAGAAGTATTAGAGTTTGAAATCTGCAAAAATACAGATTTGTTCAAAAATTAACCGATTAACCTTTGAGATAGAATACTCTATGAGGTTTTGTATAGAGACTACCAACTACCTTCATAATTTTATTGATGGATTCACCAGCAACAAGACGAACGTCTGCCTCGTTATCATCACAAGAGACAAGCAACAACTCCATTGCAAGTGTTAACAACCTTGGAAACTCATTGATGTCTCTAAATTAAAATATTTCATAGGTACAATATTTTTCCAACAAATTAGCCACTACATTACAAGGTTTTAGTTAATTGGTATATGTTTTTAAATTTTAGCAAATTGAAATATATATTGAAAAGCTCTACTTGTGTATGGGGCACTGTATTGACATTTGTTTCCTAAAACTAAAAACTTTCCTAAAACTCGTTAATTGATGTACATAAAGGAGATTTATGCCAATTTGTTTATTGACAAATAAACTTATCTGTACAGATCTGTAATCTATTGTAAGTTTTCCATTCTCTTACTTGACTGTTTGCATGGGTAAATAATCTGAGATGACATTGCAGAAGTTGATTCTCTCTCGAATTAGTGAGTTGTGAATCCTTTTTCCTAAAACAAATTTTACAAAAGTTACATTCATCAAAACTTGTTTGATATTGACGTTGCCTCAAAAACTCTATACCATCATGGCCCTCATCAATAGGAGCTCTTTAATCATTAGTTAATGCTGCCAATGGCTTTTCAAAGTTGTCAGAAATGAAAATATCAATATGGGCAGTATTATTTGAGGTGTGTGATAGCAAACACGTCAAAGCACTATATATAATATCTATCAAGAGTGGGGCATCACTGTAAATGAATCATGACATTCTATCAAACACCCAAATTCAAAAGCTTTTAAAAGTTTTGGGAATGTTATTCAGGACACAGGGGGCGTCGGTAGTAAAATCTCAGACATAATAACGTTTACTACAGTGGTGGTGTGACGAAAAATAGAAAAAAAATTTTACTACCCAGGGTAGTTGAATACTAAAATGGGTGGTATCTATGTGTTAAATGTTGAAAAATTTTTACTACCTGGGTAGTTAAAACTGGTAAAATTAGCAAATTTTAGCTATTTTTGTAATTCTTTTAATTTTTTGGATAACTTTTCTGAAAAAATCTGAAAATTTTTATAATTAAAAAAAATTTTCTGTTGAAAAGTTGTTTACTGCAAACAAAAAATTCTCAAAATTTTTTATCACTGTAAATGAATCAGAACATTCTATCAAACACCCAAATTCAAAAGCTTTTAAAAGTTTTGGAAATGTTATTCAGGACAGACCTTCATTTTTCACATGACAAAGCCTTGGATAAATTTTCGTCCAGAGAGTTTTCAATTACAAATACAAGTATTTTAACCAATTCATAATTTGAACTTTTCATAATATAACATTATTAAAAGACAATATTCTTACTTTGGATTTGGTGATGAAGTTGTTTCATTTCCCTCTGCTACTGCAACAGATTTTTGTGCCAAGTTTACAGCCTGAGTAGATTCTTGCAAATAATGGCTCCTCAGAGCTTCAAATGCTTTTACTATTTTATCAGCCATTTTGATAAATTAAAACAACAAGACTGTCATTTTTTATCCACCTTTATAAGACTCTAATAAAAATAAAAAAAATTTTAAGGCACTTTGAATTATCCTTTCTACAAAAAAACAACACCAAAAGTTAAATTAGGTTTGGTAAGTAAGTAAGTAAGTAAGTAAGTATTTATTTACCATTTAACACTACAGAAAAGATACAAGTGATGATATGCACAAAAAATATATGGAAGGAGACCGCCTTATAGTCTAGCTAATCAAAAAGATGCGGCCACCTAAGTACAGATTGCGTTTATAACACATTGTAAATTAGTTAAAAATGTTTATATATTTTTAAGAATTTTGTTATGTAATGAAAAATAAATTTAAAAAAAGTTTGCTAACCTTTCTTGGTAGGGGAGGGGTGTGCTCAGTATCTCCCAAGACAGTGAGTAAGGGCGAGAGATTTAACAAAACTGAAATCAGATGAGCTCAGGGTAATATTTGGATAAGATCGCTGCATGCTGTTCCAATGTGTTATGCAAAACTTAGAGAAAGATTTGTTCCCAAAGGTAATGGTGTTGTAGGAGGGAACAAAAAGTAGTTTCAAACATGCTCCTCTGGTATCTTGAGTGTTTTCGTCTTCAGCATCGAGCTGAATAAAGTTAAAAAACTCCAGAAGATCAAAGGGTAATTTGTTATTTAGGAATCTGTGGACAAAAGATATATTAAGGCATTTGACAAGGTCAAAAATCTTGAGAATTTTGAGATCAGAAAAGAGTGGAGAAGAAGGGCATCGAGAGTTGTTAAAAGTAATAAGACGTAAGGCTTTCTTTTGAAGGATAAATATAGGCTTGGAGGTGGTATTGTCAGTAAGACCCCAGAGTTGGCAACCATACTGAAGATGAGAATGAAAAAGAGCATAATAAATGTTAACTAAGGTTTTTGTTGAAACATAGTGCCTGAGCTTAGATATAATACCATTTGCTCTGGCAAGTTTAGCTGATAAAGATGTAGTGTGGGCTTTCCAGTTGAGGTGCATGTCAATCAAAACGCCAAGATATTTGATATTTAAACTTTGAAAAATTTTCTTACCTCCAATTTTAAGAAAAGGAACAAAAGGAAGAATTTTTCGACAGTGTCTGAAAATTAAAAATTCAGTTTTTCCAGCGTTAAGGGATATTTTATTGGCTTTGAGCCAAGTTTGGAGGGATCTTAGGTCACGATTGACTCTGTTGCAAAGGGAAAGAAGATCATCATTAAAATGTAAAATATGGGTATCATCGGCGAAATGAAAAGTTTCACTTGAAAAGATTGCATTGTGAAGATCATTAATATAGATTAAAAATAAGAGAGGTCCTAGAACAGAGCCTTGTGGAACACCATGAGGGATTATTTTAATAGAAGATTTATTGGATGAAATAGAGACAAACTGGGATCTGTTAGATAAATATGATCTGAACCAGTCATTAGCCTTTCCTCTAACCCCATAGTGGTCCAGTTTTGAAATTAGAATAGAATGATCAACAGTGTCAAAAGCCTTTTGCAAATCAACAAAAACACCACACACAAAGTTACCATCATCAAGAGATTTCCGAATACGTTCAACAATATTAAGTAAGGTATGGATGGTTGAGTGAGATCTACGAAAACCAAACTGGCGCGGCCTAATTTAACTTGAGTCCCGCTCGGGACTGTCCCGAACTAGAACGACGTAGTTAGGAAGTCGAAATCGATGAAAAAAAAAATTGATCGATGGTTTGATTTATACTATTATATAGTAAACGAGGACTAAAAGTTTCTCGTTACTATATATACTTTTAATTGAGTCGCGATTTTGCGTACGAAATGTTTGGATTCGGGACTAAATTAAAATTCCCGATTTGGCCTATGAAATGGTTGAATTCGGGACTCAAGTAAAAGTATATATAGTAACGAGAAACTTTTAGTCCCGATTTACCTTACGAACATATTGGATTCGGGACTCAAGTAAAAGTATATATAATACATATTTAATATCTGAGTCACTGAAAAGATGGATATTGCGGCTTGAATTTGAAAATCAGGGAAGTGTGGGGCAGATCTTTATTTATACGGGCTAATTATAGCTTGTCTTGAAAATGTAAATTTCGGGACGGTCTCGAATCTGTCTATATAAAGGTTTGATACGGGACGGTCCCGAATTGGTCTACGAAAAGGTTGAATTCGGGACTCAAGTAAAAGTATATATAGTAACGAGAAACTTTTAGTCCCGATTTACCTTACGAACATATTGGATTCGGGACTCAAGTAAAAGTATATATAATACATATTTAATATCTGAGTCACTGAAAAGATGGATATGGCGGCTTGAATTTGAAAATCAGGGAAGTGTGGGGCAGATCTTTATTTATACGGGCTAATTATAGCTTGTCTTGAAAATGTAAATTTCGGGACGGTCTCGAATCTGTCTATATAAAGGTTTGATACGGGACGGTCCCGAATTGGTCTACGAAAAGGTTGAATTCGGGACTCAAGTAAAAGTATATATAGTAACGAGAAACTTTTAGTCCCGATTTACCTTACGAACATATTGAATTCGGGACTCAAGTAAAAGTATATATAATACATATTTAATATCTGAGTCACTGAAAAGATGGATATGGCGGCTTGAATTTGAAAATCAGGGAAGTGTGGGGCAGATCTTTATTTATACGGGCTAATTATAGCTTGTTTTGAAAATGTAAGTTTCGGGACGGTCCCGAATCTGTCTATATAAAGGTTTGATTCGGGACGGTCCCGAATTGGTCTACGAAAAGGTTGAATTCGGGACTCAAGTAAAAGTATATATAGTAACGAGAAACTTTTAGTCCCGATTTACGTTACGAACATATTGAATTCGGGACTCAAGTAAAAGTATATATAATACATATTTAATATCTGAGTCACTGAAAAGATGGATATGGCGGCTTGAATTTGAAAATCAGGGAAGTGTGGGGCAGATCTTTATTTATACGGGCTAATTATAGCTTGTCTTGAAAATGTAAATTGCGGGACGGTCCCGAATCTGTCTATACTATATAAAGGTTTGATTCGGGACGGTCCCGAATTGGTCTACGAAAAGGTTGAATTCGGGACTCAAGTAAAAGTATATATAGTATCGAGAAACTTTTAGTCCCAATTTACCTTACGAACATATTGAATTCGGGACTCAAGTAAAAGTATATATATAATACATATTTAATATCTGACTCACTGAAAAGATGGATATGGCGGCTTGAATTTGAAAATCAGGGAAGTGTGGGGCAGATCTTTATTTATACGGGCTAATTATAGCTTGTCTTGAAAATGTAAATTTCGGGACGTTCCCGAATCTGTCTTTATAAAGGTTTGATTCGGGACGGTCCCGAATTGGTCTACGAAAAGGTTGAATTCGGGACTCAAGTAAAAGTATATATAGCAACGAGAAACTTTTAGTCCCGATTTACCTTACGAACATATTGGATTCGGGACTCAAGTAAAAGTATATAAGGCAACGAGAAATTTTTAGTCCCGATTTTCCTTATTTCAAAATTTCTAAAGAAGGCGAAAATATTAGAACAAAAAATCCAAACAATGTATTCCGCCTTTTATAAAAAAATTCCCTTTCGAATGTTTCTAAAGAAGGCGTAATACATTACTATGGACTTACTGCCCTAACATAGTATTCCGCCTTCTTTAAAAAAATTCCCTTTCGAATGTTTCTAAAGAAGGCGGAATACACTACTTTGGACTTACTGCACTAACATAGTATTCCGCCTTCTTTAAAAAAATACGTTTTCAAGTGTTTCTAAGGAAGGCGGTATACACTACTTTGGACTTACAGCAGTAACATAGTATTCCGCCTTCTTTAAAAAAATACGTTTTCAAGTGTTTCTAAAGAAGGCGGAATACACTACTTTGGACTTACTGCCCTAACATAGTATTCCGCCTTCTTTAAAAAAATTCCCTTTCGAATGTTTCTAAAGAAGGCGGAATACACTACTATGGACTTACTGCCCTAACATAGTATTCCACCTTCTATAGAAATATACGTTTTCGAGTGTTTCTAAAGAAGGCGGAATATACTACTATAGACTTACTGCCCGAACATAGTATTCTGCCTTTTTTAAAAATATACGTTTTCGAGTGTTTCTAAAGAAGGCGGAATACACTACTTTGGAATTACTGCACTAACATAGTATTCCGCCTTCTTTAAAAATATACGTTTTCGAGTGTTTCTAAAGAAGGCGGAATACACTACTTTGGAATTACTGCACTAACATAGTATTCCGCCTTCTTTAAAAATATACGTTTTCGAGTGTTTCTAAAGAAGGCGGAATATACTAATATGGACTTACTGCCCTTACATAGTATTCCGCCTTCTTTAAAAAAATACGTTTTCGAGTGTTTCTAAAGAAGGGGGAATACACTACTCGGGACGGTCCCGATTTTAATAACAAAAAGGTTGAATTCGGGACTGTCCCGAACGTGTTAAATATGTGGCTAGATTCGGGACTGAATTAATATGGGTAGTGGAAAATTTTCGAAAAATTAATTAGCAGGGGGGGGGGACGGCCATTAGGTACCCGAGAGTATTACAAACACGGACAATCATTTCCAAATATTTAAATCGGTATGGTACTTTTCCGGGCGTGTTACAATGACGTTGAAATCGGGTTCCGGCAAATTAGAATGGACTTATTTTAAACGCATAATGACGAGGGATCCCTAATGACGAAGAGAAGAGGAAGAGAATCGATTCCAAAGAAAACCCAAAAAGGTAAAGACATAAATTTATGGTTAAGTACAAAATCGACGAAAATCCTTTGTCTGAAAAGTCGAATCCCACTCGGGACTCAACTCCAATTATTAAACTGGCGCTCAAAAAATACTCGATGAGAATCTAAGAAAGTAATAAGACGTACGAGAGTACATAAGTTTCTCAAGAATTTTCTCTATGTTGGAAAGAAGAGATATAGGGCGATAATTGGATATTTCAAGTGGAGAGCCTTTGTTTTTGAAAACGGGAATAACTTTCGAGAGTTTAAGCATTGAGGGAAAACAACCAGATTCAAATGAAAGGTTAAAAAGAAAAGAAAGGGGTCCAGAGAGGTCAAACTTTAGAAGACGAAGAATTTTTGGGGAAATGCTATAAGGGCCAGATGATTTGTTAAAGGATAAAGAATTAATTGTTAGTAAAACTTCAGCAGGGTTAACACGATCAAGAAAAATAGAGTTCCTAATGCGATTTTTGAGATAGTGAGAGAAGTGACGATTGGTTGGACCAATTTTGGAACGGACAGTATCTGCAATAGAAGTAAAAAAGTCATTGAAGCCATTGGCAACAACGTTTGGGTCAGAGTTGAGATGGCCATTGACACGAACAGATGAAGGAGAAGATTTGGAATCAGATCCAATGATATCTCTGATCCCTTCCCAGACTTTCAAAATATTTGTAGCATGAACGGAGAAAAAATTGGAATAATAATTATTCTTACTACACCCCTGTCTCAGTGCCCCGGTGGCATGATTTCAGTACATGATTTTTTTCAGTACATGGTTTCAGTACATGATTTTTTCCTACGTCACTCCAGTAATCAAATTTTTATTGCACTCATTTGTGAATTGAGATATAAATTGAATAAAGACAGCGACAATAAAAAACAGTTCTTGAATTCCCAAGCCATTTAGGATGATTACAAATGAGTGCAATAAAAATTTGATTACTGCAGTGACGTAGGAAAAAATCATGTACTGAAACCATGTACTGAAAAAAATCATGTACTGAAATCATGCCACCGGGGCACTGAGACAGGGGTGTCTTACTCTTACGTGTAAGAGTAACTATGAGATTTTTGTATGTTTTATATCTTTGATAGTAAAAAGATTTCATAATAGGGTCCTTGGTTTGAATATATTTTCTAGAATAAAATTGACGTTGTGAGATTGATTTAATAATTCCGGGGGTGATCCATGGTTTAGCCCGAGTTTTTTGTTGGCGTTTGGTCACAACAACAGTTGGGACATGTTGATCAATAAGGTCTTGGATAAGATCATAAAAAGTTTTGAAAGCTTGATCAACATCTGTTATTCGATATAATTTATTTACCCAATCAATATTAAGAAAATCAAAAATAAAATCTTGTTGTTTAAAGTTTTTCCAGTCCTTTCGGAAGATTTTTTCATTCTTTGGTTTTACAGAGGGACCACAGACAAGATGAAATTGAGAAAGATGATCAGAGATAGAATAAAGCAAATTTCCTGAAAAGGTACGCTTTTCAGAAATTGAAGAAAAAATATTGTCAATAAGTGTCATGGAGTGGTCAGTAATTCGAGTCGGAAGAAAAATATTAGGTATAAGAAAGTGTGATCCAAGGTTGTTCAAGTAAGATAAGATATTGGGATCAGAAGAAGTGTTCAAAAGATTAATGTTGAAATCACCTAGCAAAAGAATTTGTTTATTTTCTTTGTTGATTTTATTCAAAAGTGGTTCAAGAAGTTTATTGAATTCATCAAGCGAAAAAAGAGGGTGTTTATAGATGGATCCAACAATAATATTAGTAGAGTTTGGATGCTGGATTTCTGCAAAAGTAGATTCAAGAGTCAAGATCTTTGCGGGGTTCAAAAGAGAAATTTTTCGAAATGTATAACATAGTGCCACCAACAGAAGCCTCTGTAGGCGTGTTAATTGGTTCCTGAAAATTTTCAAGATTGAAGTTGAAAGATGGTTTTTTCCCCTTCAAAATACGGGTTTCGGTGATCGCCATAACATCAAAATTAAAATTGATTTTAGAAATAAGAGTGGTTAGATCATCTATGTGTAGAGCTATTTGAAGCAATATTAAGGTGAAGAGAAGAAAAAGAGAAGGGCCCTCTTTCACGGGCAAGTTTTTGGAAGTCAGGAGTTTTGTAGTACTTACAGTCAGCAGCCATGAGATTATCAAGGTCCAGACAGTTGTTTTGGCAGTGGTCAGAAATTAGGTGAAGATTACGAGCAACATCAATAAGTTTAGGGTTTAGGGCACCAGAGAGGGAAGGTTGGGACTTGAGATTAAAGGGAAGAGCCCCAAGGAGACATTTGGGGCAGTACCAGTCGTTAGGACTGGTAGATAAAAATTGAAATTCAGCAAGAGTTAAGCCTGAGCATTTTCAGTTACATCAAAATGCCTCGAAAATGTCAATATGAAAATTGCGTAATCAGAGAACGTATGTCTCGCTCATTATAAAAAGGCCGAGACAAACTTTCAATAATTGGATTGTAACATCGAGTTAAGTCTCTTTTGTTAAGTCACCAGGGGGTAAATAAAACAGACCTTGATACATTTATCGTTCGTTTCAACTTGACCATTTGTTTAAAACTCAGCCTCCTAAATATTTGGGGTAGGTAAAATATGTACAAAGAAATTCATACTTTTCCAACCCGGCCAATCTTTAAAAAAAAAGCGAACAATAAAATGTAATTACCCTTTTCAAATAAACCTCTTCGGTGGCGAGCGTAGTCTACTCTGACGTAATTGTAAAATTTATGTAATGGGAGTTTGACATAGTAATGTAATGTTGTTTGGGGAATTATGAAGTTCTCTGGGATTTCGATTGCATTTATTCAGGTTGATTTTTTATGACTTCTAATGGTACTTTTTCTAACGAGTTTGATTACTCTGTTCTCACACTTATGTCTTTTTTTTTCGCGTCCTTTTCCGTGATTACTTTTAATTATATTTTTAAAGACAGGTAAGAAGGCATATTGATGTAACTGATTTTAGGTGAGTCCAAAGTTTGCAGGAGTCACAGAATATAGAGTTACCTTCTCTTCTTTGACTGTCTTAGAACATACTGAGCATGGGAATAGTGTAGACATAAAAGTAAACTTACTTAATCATGGTGGGTCTAAAACAAGACAAAAATAAAATAAAAACACCAGAGCAGAGCCAACAAGCAGGAAAGAGTTACATCGGATCACCCAAAGTACCTTCATGTTTTTATTTTATTTTCTTATCTCTGATCCTGTCTTTCTCTTTTCTGACTGTCTGAGTTTCTGAGACTTAGTTTCTCATTTCTGACTGAGTTTTCATACCTGTCAATCATTTGTCCATCAATTTCGGCCAACTTATTATTCGCACCGAGTGGGATTCGAACCATTGAGTTTCAAGCCGAAGGCTAGAGGTCAATCTCCAACCTTTCTCAGGCAAGAAAAATTGAAGCCTTAAAATATGCGCCGTATTTTTGATGACGGATTGAATCTAGCAATTCCTTTGTTTTCGAGTGATATATTTTTCGAAATTAAGCGGTAAATTTTAGTTTCAATCTGTCATTTGTGTGAAAACCAGGCGGGTCGCTCAAGGCCGCGCAACTTTGGTAGGATTTGTTGGCTTCAAATCCTACCAAGGAGATTGACCTCTAGCCTTCGGCTTGAAACTCAATGATTCGAACCACCACCAAAGAAAGACCTTCAGATTCGGAAGCCAGCGCTCTATCCATTGAGCCATCGCCGCACAGCAAATTAACGCAATTCATAACATATTATACCGAACTGGCAAAAGACGGGGGTAATGTTATTATAATATGGGTAAAAGTACCACTTTTTTAACCTGACTGAAATTCGAGCCGTTACTAGCAACCCTGCGGGGCCCAAGGCGCCGAGTATGCACCCGGCACAGTGACAAGCCGTTACTAGCAACCCTGACCCTACCTAACTGTTAGTTAATCAATTCCAAACAACAAAACCCCCGGAAAGGTGACTATCAGCGATCCGTGGATAAAAAAATAAAAAAATGAAAAATAAAAAAATGAAGGTAACTTTGGGTGATCCGATATAACTCTCTCCCAACAAGCAAGATTTGTGTACAGCTAGGCTGCAATTTTGGGCTGATCGCCCGTGTAAGAAGCACAACTGACGTCACGTACAGTAAGCCACGTGATCATGGATCTCGCATCTCGGATCTAGGATCGAATTTCGCAGATCTCACGGATCTCAGATCTCGGATCTCGGATCTCACGGATCTCGGATCTCGGATCTCGGATCTCGCGGATCTCGGATCTTGGATCTCGGATCTTGGATCTCGGATCTCAGATCTCGCGGATCTCGGATCTTGGATCTTGGATCTCGGATCTTGGATCTCGGATCTTGGATCATTGGATCTAAGATCGTTAGATCTTTGGGGATCGTTGGATCATTGGATCATTGGATCGTTGGATCGTTGGATCGTTGGATCAATGGATCGTTGGATCAATGGATCGTTGGATCAATAAATCGTTGGATCAATGGATCATTGGATCAATGGATCGTTGGATCAATGGATCGTTGGATCAATGGATCGTTGGATCAATGGATCGTTGGATCAATGGATCGTTGGATCAATGGATCGTTGGATCAATGGATCGTTGGATCATTGGATCACGTTGGATCGTTGGATCGTTGGATCATTGGATCGTTGGATCATATTGGATTGTTGGATCATTGGATCATTGGATCATTAGATTATTGGATCATTGGATCGTTGGATCATTGGATCATTAGATCATTAGATCGTTGAATCATATTGGATTGTTGGATTGTTTGATCATTGGATCATTGGATCGTGGGGATCGTTGGATCGTTGGATTATTGGATCATTGGATCAATGGATCGTTGGATCACATTGGATCATTGGATCATTGGATTGTTGGATTGTTTGATCATTTGATCGTTGGATTATTGGATAGTTGGATCGTTGGATCGTTGGATCATTGGATCGTTGGATCATTGGATCGTTGGATCGTTGGATCATTGGATCGTTGGATCGTTGGATCGTTGGATCATTAGACCGTTGGATCATTGGATTATTGGATCGTTGGATCGTTGGATCGTTGGATCGTTGGATCGTTGGATCATTGGATCGTTGGATCATTGGATCGTTGGATCGTTGGATCGTTGGATCATTAGATCGTTGGATCATTGGATTATTGGATCGTTGGATCGTTGGATCGTTGGATCGTTGGATCGTTGGATCGTTGGATCGTTGGATCGTTTGATCATTAGATCGTTAGATCATATTGGATCTTTGGATCATATTGGATTTTTGGATCTCTGGATCATTGGATCATTAGATCATTATATCAATGGATTATTGGATCTTTGGAACGTTGGACCGTTGGATCGTTGGATCATTGAATCGCTAGATCGTTGGATCGTTTGATCTCGAATCGTTGGGAAATTATTGGATTATATACGTTTGAGTCTGCTAAATTGCGTGGGTTGCGTGGGTTGTGTGGGTGCGTGGGTCAATATTTTTGCGTGGGTCATTTTTTTGCGTGGGTGCGTAGTTCAAAGATTTTGCCTGGATCAAATTTTTTGCGTGGGTCAAATTTTTTGCGTGGGTCATATTTTTTGCGTCGGTTATTATGCATGCTCGGATCCAAAAGGTAAAGAACCAACCACAGAGACAGAAGACAAACTGTCAACATCAAATTTGAATCGCCATTGTCGCTGTGGAAAAGGCGCTAAAAGAAAACAAGGTGAAGTGTCGTCTTGTTTTGAATACCAGTCAAAGTGTCCTTATTTTCGTTTAGTCGCCGGTTTTAGTAACAGTTGTGCCTGTATTGGTTGCAAAAACCCGTATGGTAGTCGCAAGTCGTGTGCTATCAAAGCAATTTCACCAGGAAGTCGTGTTAGGCGACCGCATAATTCTACAAAATCTCTTTCGGGAGCCACTTTTTTGCAAAATAACAATTGTTATAGATTACCTTCAATTTGGAACAGTTTCTACCTGAATTTTACAATAAAATTACTGAAACTTTACTTTTGAAACAAAAAGATATTGTGTCAACTCTTTATTATATTTCTAACGTTATCTCATTTCACTGAAGATTGGTGCCTGTGCACCATGAAACTCTGAGTTTGATACAAAGATATTGTGTCATGACTCTTTATTATAAATTTTACAATCAAAATATATTTCTAGATAAAAGATTGGACCAAGAACCAACTTCAGTGAATTGGTTTTAAGTCGATCTACCAAGTTTCTTGCTTAGGGAAATATTACACAATTGGTCTATTGAAACATTTTCATTATCAGTCACCTGATTGAGAAGTGACTTTACTGGTCTACCTCTTCTAACATTTTTATCATCGTTAAAAGTTAAACACTTAACATTTCTTTCCAAGGACATTCTAACCACGTGTAATGCATAGTTGCGCTGTTGCAACTTTATAAATAAATTTAAATCTGACGTACCACATATTGGATGCAAACGATCATTATTAATAATATATCTAAAATCACCATTGCTCTCGTCACAAAAGCGAAAGCCACCACGAACCATACGCCTCAAAAATACTCTATATGCCAAGTCCAAACGATCATACTGATATTGAGTAAGATTCCAATTCTGACACGAATAACACAAACGACTACGCACAAAACTATTCAAGAACATGACTCTGGTTCTTAAATTTATCGTGAAATTTTGTAATAAATTTGACATTTCAGCAAACTTTGATTGAGATATTTGTATGCGCTGGTTAATTTCGGAGTCGCCTGTGTTGGGTTCATCATACTTGATAACCGAGCCAAGATATCTGAATTCGACGACATTTTTCAGAATCATTCCTCTTAGAGTTACGATTGACTGAGGATATTCTGTGTTGCAATTAATTATCATAGTTTCAGTTTTTGAGACATTTATTGTCAAAACCGAATTTCGAAAAAAGATTATCAAGAGTTTCTGCAGCTTTCTGGAGACCTTCTCGAGAATTAACAAACAGGACGAGGTCATCAGCATAGCCACACCATTCGAGAATTGATTTTCCAGCGAGCTTTTTCCCTTGTTCTCTAAGAGCCGCTCTTTCATCTCTGGTGAACGATTTCATATTGATACGGTACGAATGTTCAAAAAAATCAATTCTTTCCTTTTTCCCCTTTTCGATGAAGAGACGCATAGCGAAGTCTATGTAAAGATTGAAAAGGAGAGGACTCTCTGGGCCACCTTGTCTAACCCCTGACGAAGTCGTAAACGTATTTTCCTCATACGTCAATGAAGTTTTCTCATAAAGAATGTTGAGAATATTTATCATTTTTGGTAGTTGATCAGGTCTGAAACGCAATTGTATCGATTTGAATAACCATCTACGAGGGATATGGTCGAAGGCCGCCGATAGGTCTACGAACATTAGAAAGATTGGTTGCATTTTGCGATGAGATATTTGTTGTATCCTTTTGATGGTGTATATTCCATCGGTAGTTCCACGGTTTTTACGGAATCCATTTTGATGATCAGACAACTGGGATTCATACCAATTTCGAAGTCTGCTAAGGATAATGTTTATGGTAAGTTTACACACGGTAGAGCCAATACTGATACCTCTGTATTTCGTGGGGTCACTTTTAGATCCCTTCCCTTTCCATAATGTTTTCAAACGGGAATTTCCCAAGGATACAGGGAGGTCAAGGTTTTCCCAAAGATTGGTCATTATACGAGGGACTACTTGAATCATTATCGGATGACTGTTCAATATTTTCAAAAGTTCAGACTCGATGTCATTACTTGCCTTATTTGCTTTGGGCTCTTTCAGGTGTTTCTGAATTTTTTCTGCAGAGGGAGGGGTGTCGATGATTGGGGTATTGTCTGAGAGTGTACGGAGTTCTTCTACAAAGTCTGGGAGGTTTTCCTCGGTCAATTCATCAGGTGTTCGTGTTTTAGATGGATCATCCGGATTGAAATTTTTTTTTAAATGATCCAAAATTTTATCGGGTGGACATGCACTATTGATTGGTTTGAGAGTTGTTTGCTGATTTTTGGCTCGCGCAAACAGTTTCTCTATTTCACGATTGATCGCTAAGACATTTCTATCTTTTCAGCTTCTTGTTTAAAATGCTTATTTTTCAAATATTTGACACGTGATCTGATCTTTTTGCGGATGGAAGCCAGACTTTTATGATCGCTGTTATTTGACATTAATTCGTCTTTCGTTTGAAATAATTGTTTCAGTTTTTCATCATTATGCCAGGGTTGAGTTTATCTGACACGATTCTTTTTCGGTAATGTAGTGTCTGCGCTACTTTTGATTACGGTAACAAGTTTTTCAGTCAGTTCAGTATTGGTCGATTCATCCAAATTTTCATTTGAAAAGTTCTCGGTTACAGTATAATGAAAGTTAGATTCTGCTACACCGTCAATAGCGGTGCTGAGAAGTCTATTCTCTGTTTGATAACTGTCTTTTTTCTACCAATAAAGCGTGCGATTTTCGTGACTGGAGTATTGAGACTTGCTATAACGGCCCTGTGATCTGTGTCAAGATCATAAGAATTGTAAACACGACAGTTTGTTGTGAACTTTCTAATCCAACTACATGATAGAACGAAATCATATACCTTTTCTGTTTTACCATCGGGAGAGTGCCATGTAATTCTCCTACATAACTTATGGTTGAACCAGGTATTCAATACAGACATTTTTTGAGTGTTTACAAGATCATGAAATCTTACAGAGTATGCTTATACTGATACAAGACCCATTCATTTTTTTTCAAGCATTTTGAAAGTTTTTATTTATCAAGGTTTAGATGTTGTACTACCTTATATTCTTATGTTTCTTATATTTACTTTGAATGAAAGGGAAAAAACGCCGTTCTTTTTGATTCATTTGTTTTACATCCAAGTTTCTTTTTCTAAGGCTGAAAGTATGCTTGCATATGCTTGATCTTTTAGTTTTTTTCATCTTTATTTTTGAAATTTCATTTTTGAAAATTATAGCGCTTGGAAATATCTTTTTAGCGACACCAAATTTATTGAAATTGAAGCCTCGGTAGAAAAATGATAAGGAAGATAAGAATTAGTGCACACTTAAAGCGAATAGACTTTTAGTTGCAAAATTAAATCCAAAATATTTTCCTTTTTTCGTTTACTCGTGTAGTACTACATCAGTACTTATGATTTCAGACCAGTACCCAGTAGTTTATGATACGTCATTGGAACTAATTTTGGCGGGAAGAAAATTTGACGGACTTGGCGGTTTTATCCAAAATCCGCCATATTAAGTTCCCGTCAAGATTAAGTTTTTTCCCGCCAAATTAAATTTCTTGGACACATTGATAAAATTCTTTGCAATATGAGCCCTAAAAGTAGACTATGTTATAGTCTAAGACGAATCACTATCTAAGAAAAAAGCCCAAAGCCGAAGAAAATTCGCAAACGGGTTTTTTTGCCGAAAAGAGTTAACAGTCGGTAGAGTTGCCAGTCTTGGGTGCGACGCGGAACAGTGAAAAAATCAGGCTTGGGTGCGACGCGGAACAGTGAAAAAATCAGTCTTGGGTGCGACGCGGAACAGTGAACTAACGAGTCTTGGGTGCGACGCGGAACAGTGAAAAAATCAGTCTTGGGTGCGACGCGGAACAGTGAAAAATCAGTCTTGGGTGCGACGCGGAACAGTGAAAAAATCAGTCTTGGGTGCGACGCGGAACAGTGAAAAATCAGTCTTGGGTGCGACGCGAACAGTGAAAAAATCAGTCTTGGGTGCGACGCGGAACAGTGAAAAAATCAGTCTTGGGTGCGACGCGGAACAGTGAAAAAATCAGTCTTGGGTGCGACGCGGAACAGTGAAAAAATCAGTCTTGGGTGCGACGCGGAACAGTGAACAAACGAGTCTTGGGTGCGACGCGGAACAGTGAAAGTAGGAGGGAAAGTATGCGGGGAGCTCTGGTCAGTAAAATTTACTTTGGGTGTCAAGCGGAACAGTCGCTCTCACTGTTCCGCTTGGTGCCCATGGGCCCTGTAAAGCTTACCTGATCCAACATGGATAAAGATTTTAAAGGTGCCCCTAACCCGATTCGAACTGGGGATCGTGAACCTAACGCCCTATACCACTGGGCTAACTTCAAGCCGTGCGCTGTTTTAATTTCTCAGGAATGTCATTCCTTCCCTAGCTTGACTTGGCCCAGAGCTCAATAGGGACCCCTCAAAGTATGTTTTAGACTTGGCTGAAGGTGTACGTCAGCACCAAATTTCGTAATTGTCGCCTTATATCGACGATCGACTCTTACTCGCTTTTTTGAAAAACTGCTTATTCAGCAAAATCAGCGAGTCAAAAGGTGGGCCATATAGTAGACCAAATGGCTCGGGCCAACTAGGCGAGCCAGCTTTAGTTGAAACCCAATATAAGCTTTTTGTAAAGGCTTTGTTTTTAGAATTTTATAAATGAATTAAATATCTATTTAAATATAATTTCATTTGTCTTCTTTGTTTTGTGACTGCTCATACCGGGGGTTTTTATGTGTTGGATTATGTTTGATATGGTAAGCATTTGCAATATAGAGTAGAGGTATCATTTTCCTTTACACATTAGATAAACTAATGGTAATCGAATGGAAAGCAACATGCGGACTAGTCAGCCCAAAAGCTGGACTCACTTCTATTATTATAGCAAGCCCGATCCAGTCAAGTAATTAGAGATCACTGTATCTTATCCAATCAACCAATCAATCAAAAGTTATGATATCGACCAATTTTGTTTAGACCCCCATCATTACCTTTGTATCATTGAGTTCTCATTCATTCTCTAATTTTAAAAGGTGCTTTTTTGTTGTTTTTAGACCATTTCAAATTTCAAAATTTCAGCAACCGCTGATTTAAATCCCCGAAAAACTTTTTCGGCCATCCGACAAATTAAATTCCCGCCAAAATCAGTTCCAATAAGGTATTTCAAAACCTAATTTAGAAATTTTAACGTAATTGATTTTTAGAAGGGTTTGGGGTAACCACATAAATAATAAATTAATCCTAAAATTTATGTAAACTAGCTTATATTTAGACTCGATTTCCAGACCATTATTAATATCAAATACCCATTAGAAGATCAGAGATACCAAACATGACGAATGAAAGTTGAAAATTTCACCTAATATTCCAATTAATTCGTAATAAAATTAAAATTAAAAGTAATTCGAAAAGTAGTTCGGGTAACAAAAAACAGGTATCCGAGGGTGTGAAATCCCGAAGTCCCGTTAAGATTTTGGCAAAATACCGAGAGAAAACCTACGAAATACCGGTACCGTTATGTTTTCAATGACCTGAATTCGATGTCATTCTCATAGCAGGTGGAGAGGGGGTACTAGATGTGCGAGGTGACGGGTATGTTCGAGCTGAACAAAATTATAGAAAATAATTACTTTAATGGGATAAACTTTCGCGGGGATTTAATTTTGCAGATGGCACTATTGGGTGGCAATATTTTCACGATTTTGTGATTTTTACTGTCAAATCGTGCATGTTGGTTGTTGAAATACACATTACTAGCGCCTCTTTGATGCAAGTAACAATTCAAATAGTATTTATTTGACATATTTTGAGTTTTGTTTGGAAATATTTCGCGGATGAGGCCCTTCCAAATTTCCATTGGGACTTAATTTCGTGGATTTTCGCAGATGACACCCAAATGATCTAATGATCCAATGATCCATTGATCCAACGATCCAATGATCCAACGATCCAACGATCCAATGTGATCTAATGATCCAACGATCCATTGATCCAACGATCCAAAGATCCAATGATCCAACGATCCAATGTGATCCAATGATCCAACGATCCAACGATCCAATGTGATCCAATGATCCAACGATCCATTGATCAAACGATCCATTGATCCAATGATCCAATGATCCAACGATCCAATGTGATCCAATGATCCAACGATCCAATGGTCCAACGATCCAATGTGATCCAATGTGATCTAATGATCCAACGATCCAATGATCCAACGATCCATAGAACCAATGATCTAATGATCCAACGATCCAATGATCTAACGATCCAACGATCCATTGATCCAATGATCCATTGATCCAACGATCCAATGATCCAACGATCCAACGATCCATGGATCCAACGATCCATTGATCCAACGATCCAACGATCCAATGATCCAATGATCCAACGATCCAATGATTCAATGTGATCCAATGATCCAATGATCCATTGATATAATGATCTAATGATCCAACGATCCATTGATCCAACGATCCATGGATCCAACGATCCATTGATCCAACGATCCAATGATCCAATGATCCAATGATCCATTGATCCAATGATCCAACGATCCAATGATCCAACGATCCAACGATCCAATGATCCAATGATCCAACGATCCAATGATCCAATGATCCAACGATCCCCAATGACCTAATGATCTAACGATCTTAGATCCAATGATCCGATATCAAAGATCCGAGATCCAAGATCCGAGATCCGAGATCCAAGATCCAAGATCCGAGATCCGAGATCCATGATCCGCGAGATCCGAGATCCGAGATCTGAGATCCGTGAGATCTGCGAAATTCGATCCTAGATCCGAGATGCGAGATCCATGATCACGTGGCTTACTGTACGTGACGTCAGTTGTGCTTCTTACACGGGCGATCAGCCCAATTTTGATTGAGAAAGCAAAAAATCAAAATAACAAAAAAAAAAAAAACGAAAGTGAAAGTAAAAAGAAACTTGCGTGGTTGTCATCTAAACTAAAAAAATGGGTAATCACAGCCAAGCACAGAGCAAGCGAACGGGAAGGAAAAAAAGGAAAAAAGAAGGAGTGGTTTGGGAGGTAAATAAAAACAAATTAACATTTAAAAGGCACCTCCCTTAAAGTATTGAAACTTTAATTAATGTTGTCAGCCTGAACATACAATTAGTCTAAATGTTGATAGTTTTTGTAGATGTATCTTTGTATTCTTGTGTCACCTTTCTTTTCTGAGCTCTTGCTTTCTGTTTGTTTTGAGTAAAGGACACTGTCAAATCAAATGTACAAGAAATGGCCGTTTTTGCACCATTTTTAGACAGACAGAATAATATGGCAGACCGTGCAGTGGGTTTTCCTTATATAATATTTTAGAAACGAAGAAAGATATGAGAATGCGGATTTTTTTTAGAAGAAAGCTGAGTAAATTCTCATTAGTTTTAAAAAAGATTTGATGATCTTAGCTACTTTCTATGGTAAGAAATTTCACCCCAAACTTTATTTTACTAAAATTGCAAATTTGTTACCGTGTGAAGCGCGTCGGCGACCCTTTGGCCACCCTAGCTTATAGTGCATACCGTCAACTGCTCTAACTTGGGACGATTGGTCGAAACATGGGACTGTTGATATCTGGCAGTTAGTCACACTAGGAAATCAAGCTTTCAGAAAAAACAACATCAGTCATATCTACAGGATGTACATTTGCAACAACAAGGATGAGAGTTACCTGAATCAAGTTCAAGTTCCAAAGACAATTAATTAAAACTTGAAAACTTAAAATGAGACAAAATGACCAATTGCGAACTAAGCAGAACTAAGAGTATCAACCAACCAAATTTTGTTATTCAATTCCCGATACAACACGATTTTTAAAGGCCTTGTTTATACGCTAAAGTAAAAATAATTCCGCACATGTAAATGGTCAGTGTTTGAGGTCCAGCAAAATTTCCGGGAAATGGTCTATCCGGCGGTGCGCGGATCTAGGCAGGTTCCGTCTCCCCCATAGATCTTTTTCTTGGGAAGTTGCTCTTCAAATTAGTTTTCAAGGTCGACTTGGCTCAAATTTTTTCATCTATGGCTCAAATTTTAGGCAATTTCTCATAGTTCTTGAGAATGTTAATTTCATTAAAAAGCGTCGGGTTATTTTTTCACGAATCCCTCTAGAAGTTTGGCGGCGTATTCTTTGCTTGCGAGTCAAGTAAACGATATAGCGCTTTCGCAGCATTAATCTTTGATACGCATTTCGGCGTGAATTGATAATATGCGAGTTGCGAGTTGGTCCTGCGAGTTGCGAGTTGCTATCAAATATGCGAGTTGCGAGTTACGAGCTGCTATTTTAACCAAATAAAAGTGCGAGTTGCGAGTTGAAAATTTCACGTTAAGACACCAAAATCGCGAGTTGCAGATTAAAATCACGAGTTGAAAAATCAAAAGTGCGAGTTGAAAAATCAAAAGTGCGAGTTGAAAAATCAAAAGTGCGAGTTGAAAAATCAAAAGTGCGAGTTGAAAATTAAAATCGCGAGTTGAAAAATCAAAAGTGCGAGTTGAAAATTAAAATCGCGAGTTGAAAAATCAAAAGTGCGAGTTGAAAATTAAAATCGCGAGTTGAAAAATCAAAAGTGCGAGTTGAAAATTAAAATCGTGAGTTGAAAAATCAAAAGTGCGAGTTGAAAAATCAAATTGACAGTTGAAATGAAAATTTGCTTTCGTACTTTCTTAATTATATGAATTTCGCATTTTTGCAGTATGATCATTGTCTTTATTTTGCAGAAATACGGTATATTTTGAGGGTAAAGAAATATTTTTTTTAGACCATCAAGCGTCTGGTTTTCTGAGTTACGATAGTGAATAGTGCTTATCCATGTGAAATAATGCGCGCGTGTGCGGGGTTTAAAAAGCAGCACGGCACAGCACAGGGCGGGGGTTTATTCGTGAGTGTACGTGTGTGTTGATAGTCTGAATCGCAGACCTCTACAAAACCCCAGGTAGTATAGGTCTGCTTAATGATCTACCAACCGCTTTCCGGTTCGCAATAGGCTGCTGGCATCCACTAACGGATTCGTGCTCCTTATAGAGGATGCTTAATAAGCGATATTTCCTTTGTCCAGAGATTTGCCGCCTTTAGCCGATATACGGCTAAAGACATTTTTAGCTGGCGAGTGTCTACAAATATAACATTACGTAATGTTTACATTTTCGGTGAGGCACCAAATCATAGATTGGAAAATATATTTGGATTTCGAAAAAAAACTAGGCGGAAGGAAGTTTGCTTCATTTTCTTCCTCCTTTCTTGTTTAATGTGGAGATTTTGTAAAAGATTAGAAATTAGATTTATTGAATTTAAGTGCCCTGATGTATCTTCTGTGTGCACCAACAAAATTTTGCTTTATAAAACTACATTTTGATGCTTGAATTTGGACTTGTATGAGTGCATAATTTTTTACCACACTGGATTCGTTGATCACTTTGGCTCCAGATAATTGTTTTGTCAGTTCTATAGATACGTTGCAGATTATTTCAAGGTATTTTAGTACATTTTGGGGGTTATATTGAATATTTTTGACATCACCTCTTTATATGATTCTACAAAAGAGTTTTGGTTGTTCCCTTGTTAAATGTTAAAACAAACAAAAAACTTTTCTTCAGCTTTGGCATTTCACTATTCATGACTTTTCGATGTACTGTGTGGCCTTTGTGTTTATCTTTTTCATGTACATAGCTTCAATTCTTTTGAAGATTGGAGTGTTTTTGGTTGTTTTCTTTCACTTTTTTGTTCATATTTGTATTTTTGAGCTTCGACCGAAGAGCTGAAGGAAAAGTTTTGATAAATTTACAGACCAGATATCTTTTAAAAGCAAAAGTCAAAAATAAATTTACAGACTGTACAAAATGCGCGCATCAGATTGTTTTTTATCTTTCTTTCTGTTTTGTTTTTCTGGTCTGGGATTCGAATTTCGAATGTAAACATTCTATTGAAAACGTTCGAAAGGATCTTTTTTGCGCGCACATCAATGTGAATCAAATTATTAACTCGCCAAGATTCTGTAAAACACATCGAATTAAAAAAAAACGAATCGGAAAGCGGTTGTTAGATCATTAAGCAGACCTACACTACCAAGGCTTTTGTAGAGGTCTGCGATTCAGACTAGGTTCGCAAAGGAAATCTTGGCGAGCTAATATTTTGAATCACATTGATGCGTACGCAAAAACGATCGTTTCGAACGTTTTCAATGGAATGTTTACGTTCGAAATTCGAATCCCAGACCAGAAAAACAAAACAGAAAAAAGATAAAAAACAATCTGACGCGCGCATTATGTAAAGTCTGTAGATTTATTTTCGACTTTTGCTTTTATAAGATATCTGGTCTGTAAATTTATCAAAACTTTTCCATCAGCTCTTCGGTCGAAGCTCAAAAAATACAAATATGAACACAAAAGTGATAGAAAACAACCAGAAACACTCCAATCTCTTCAAAGAATTGAAGTATCTGAAAGATACAAAGGCCACACAGTATTAAAAAGTGAAATGCCAAAGCTGAAGAAAAGTTCTTTATTTGTTTTAACATTTAAAGACCCTTGTTGAAGGAACAACAGCACTCCCTTTTGAAGAATCATAAAGAACTAATGTCAGAAATATTCAATATGACCCCCCAAAATGTACTGTATATACATAACTAGAATACCTTGAAATAATCTGCAACATATCTGTAGAACTGACAAAACAATTATCTGGAGCCAAAGTGATCAACGAATCCAGTGTGGTAAAAATTATACACTCATACAAGTCCAAATTCAAGCATCAAAATGTAGTTTTATGAAGCAAAATTTTGTTGGTGCACACAGAAGATACACCAGGGCACTTAAATTCAATAAATCTAATTTCTCATCTTTTACAAAATCTCCACATTAACAAGAAAGAAGGAAGAAAAACAAGCAAACTTCCTTCCGCCTACTTTTTTTTCGAAATCCAAATATATTTTCCAATCTATGATTTGGTGCCTCACAGAAAACTTAAATATTACGTAATGTTATACTTGTAGACACTCGCCAGCTAAACATGTCTTTAGCCGTATATCGGCTAAAGGCGGCAAATCTCTGGACAAAGGAAATATAGCTTATTAAGCATCCTCTATAAGGAGCACGAATCCGTTAGTGGATGCCAGCAGCCTAGTAGTGTGTTGATAGCTTAAGGTTAAGCAGCGTCCAGCGCGAAATTCGAAGGTTAACTACTGGTTTTTCCAGAAAAAAGTCCAAACTTAAGATTCTTGCCAGAGCGGTACGCTCAAACACATCCAAAAGTATCCAAAAGTAAGTATACTCCTACTGTTGAGAGGAAGTCGACGCCACTCTATTTTTTTCGGTTCAAAAAAAAAATATTTTTCCCGGTATTTTGATTTTATTACGGGTAAACACTCAACTTTTTCAAACATTCTTTTATTAAGGCTCGATCTACACGACACTTTCGAATGTTCGAATGTTTTCATTTCGTCATTTCGAATGTTTTCGTAATTCGAAAAGTAAGTGGCTTTATAAAAATCGAACGCTCAAAACGTTCGAAACCAGAGCGGGGCGGGTCATTGAAGTGAATCAAAACATTCCTCTGACATTTTTGAACGAATACGCAGAATCTGGGGAAAGTTTTTCAGCTTTTTCTAGATATTTAAAGTCATGCATACCTATTTCAAATGCTCCTAAAAGTAGTTGTTTACTTTTTCTAAGTGGATTTTCCCATTAAAGGATAGAAATTCTCTATATTCTCTTACTAGTAAATTTACTATGGATTGCTCCACGTTTTGGTCTATTCGAAAAACCACAAGCGATTATTCAATCAAAAGTGTTCGGATAAACATGGTTAAATTTTTTGTATAAGTGTAGTCGGTCAGTGTGTAAAACAATGCTAAAGGTGAGGCGACCCGAAAGGGCGGCCTCATTCGTTCGTAATGAACTTGCGTCGCAAGGGGGCCCAGTGGATCGGTGAGACGGGATTTGAGGTCAGCAGATCTCAGTGTGCAGTTCCACTGTTGCGATAAAAGTGTCGGGATTCTCAAAGTAGCGCAAGGATATGACAGAACGAATGAGAGCTATCGAGTCAATGCTCACAAATGAACGAGTGCAACTATTATTTCCAATCTCTATTTCTTTCTTTATTCTATCGTAAATATTTATTTTACCACCTACTATATGAAATTTTAAGATTCGAATCACACGAGTTTCACAGCATAAATAGTTTTCTATCAGCTTTTATGCTTCCAATACAAAACTTTTCTCCAATTTTGAACCTAGACATGTCGCCCTAACAACAAAATTCTCCACACTGGTTGAAACTCACATTAAAATTTGCAACTCGCGATTTTAATTTGCAACTCGCGATTTTTATGTCTTAACGTGAAATTTTCAACTCGCAACTCGCACTTTTATTTGGTTAAAATAGCAACTCGTAACTCGCAACTCGCAAAAACCAACTCGCAAGTCGCATATTTGATAGCAACTCGCAACTCGTAGGACCAACTCGCAACTCGTTTGTTAAAAATCCACCATTTCGGCGGGACGCTAGTGTGACTAACTGTCTGGCCTGTATTTTCACTTACTGTTAAATCTCTTTGACAACAAATTTGTTTTGATTACCCCACCAAGTTTATCAATCATACTTTCTGTCATTATTATGTCACAATAACTTTCACTGTTAGCGCGCCCTTTTTACAATACACCTTTCCCGTACCGTCAACTGCTCTAACTTGGGACGGTAATTCAGCCACCATTTCGCCGAACGTCCAAATTCATTTGATTTGTGTTAATGAACGGCGTACATGTATATGGACCCCAAAACCATGATAACCCAAAAAGCATTAGGATGAAAAACATTCCTATTTTGGAGAGCCCTGATATTGTAGGGCTGTGTTTTAATAACAATTTATTCAGAAATATTTTCATTTTAGGAAATTACAGCCCTGTTCATAAAAAAAGTACAGTCCAAATACTTCAAAATTTTAACACTAGGGTCACTGGATTCACAAATCAGGAGACTAAGTTTGCAAACCTAGGATAAAAATCAACCATCAAGGTATATCTTTTCAATTGTTAAAGTTTGCTTGCAAAGAATTCTTTGTGAATCTCACAATTTTGTCATAAAGATGGGCCTATCACAGTGTGGGTTTTGGGGTACACTCAGATTATGAAAATGACATTTCAAGAATATGTATGTAAATAACTTTGAATAGTCAATAATCATGACAAGCACTTTCTTATTAATAATAAGGTTATTATATACTTCCGTTCATTTTGGAAACAATTGCAAAACGTTCCTTTATCAATAAGTATTCTGGGATGTTCATTTTGTTTCATTTCATAGGGATTGCTTTCAAGACCAATGTCTGGAAGGTGCTGAGGGGTATCTTCAAGAGTTGTGCCTGGGCCTATCTTAGGCTTCAAACATCGAATTTCTACTTTATCAACATCACTGTCTTCTTCAATCAAAAACCTTCTACAAATTTTGCCTACAAAAAATTATGTCTTATAGTCGCCCGGCTGAGGTCGAAAAACGTTTCATTTCGTGATACATCTTTTAGATTCCAAAAAAAAACAACGGAAACTCGCGAATTAGTATGTGTAGATTACAAAATCAAAAAGTTTCCACGATATTATCGTGCAAGTAACGAGTAATTGGCGATTTTTTGCGTTTCCAGGCAAAATTGCAAGGCCTGGAAATTCATGATTTTTGGGGGGTCTTATGATAGAGCTCTTCAAACTGAGCAAAAAAGTGTATTACACCAAAGTCCCAACTTCTCTAGATCAAAATTTATTGGCCTATTTGTGGTCAAAAAGGTGTTTAATTTTGCATAAATTAATGCAGATTGTGGGGAAATTCCCTGTTTTCCATCAGTTTTTTACCACAAATAGGCCCATAACTTTTGATCTAGAGAAGTTGGGACTTTGGTGTAATACACTTTTTTGCTCAGTTTGAAGAGCTCTATCATGTGATATAGGTTTTTTTTTAATTTGAAGACCCCCCAAAAATCGGGTTGAGATGAGGTTTTTTACAAGATGTTCTGTACCCATTACGTCCCATAACAGCCCATAATAGATTTTATAAGTTATCCGGGGAAATGAGAAACCGTTATTCTAGGTACTTCCGTAAAGATGATTGGCGTGCATATAATGGATGTACAATGTTTCTATGTAGAAGATCGTCCTCCGTCGTGAAAAAAAATATAAAAATCTAGAAGGTGTAGGTTCCAAAGGTTCCCAAGGTTCCGAGAAGTGGTTCATGAAAAAAAATATAATAAAAGTTTAGAAAGTGTAGGTTCCCAAGGTTCCGAGAAGTGGTTCGTGAAAAAAAATATGATAAAAGTTTAGAAAGTGTAGGTTCCCAAGGTTCCCAAGGTTCCGAGAAGTGGTTCCTGAAAAAAAATATAAAAGTTTAGAAAGTGTAAGTTCCCAAGGTTCCGAGAAGTGGTTCGTGAAAAAAAATATAATAAAAGTTTAGAAAGTGTAGGTTCCCAAGGTTCCCAAGGTTCCGAGAAGTGGTTTGTGAAAAAAAAATATAAAAATTTAGAAAGTGTAGGTTCCCAAGGTTCCCAAGGTTCCGAGAAGTGGTTCATGAAAAAAAATATAATAAAAGTTTAGAAAGTGTAGGTTCCCAAGGTTCCGAGAAGTGGTTCGTGAAAAAAAATATGATAAAAGTTTAGAAAGTGTAGGTTCCCAAGGTTCCCAAGGTTCCGAGAAGTGGTTCGTGAAAAAAAAATATAACAATTTAGAAAGTGTAGGTTCCCAAGGTTCCGAGAAGTGGTTCGTGAAAAAAAAATATAAAAATTTAGAAAGTGTAGGTTCCCAAGGTTCCCAAGGTTCCAAGAAGTGGTTCGTGAAAAAAAAATATAAAAATTTAGAAAGTGTAGGTTCCCAAGGTTCCCAAGGTTCCGAGAAGTGGTTCGTGAAAAAAAATATAAAAATTTAGAAAATGTAGGTTCCTAAGGTTCCCAAGGTTCCGAGAAGTGGTTCGTGAAAAAAAGATATAAAAATTTAGAAAGTGTAGGTTCCAAAGGTTCCCAAGGTTCCGAGAAGTGGTTCGTGAAAAAAAAATATAAAAATTTAGAAAGTGTAGGTTCCCAAGGTTCCCAAGGTTCTGAGAAGTGGTTCATGAAATAAAATATGATAAAAGTATAGAAAGTGTAGGTTCCCAAGGTTCCCAAGGTTCCGAGAAGTGGTTCGTGAAAAAATAAAAATCTAGAAAGTGTAGGTTCCCAAGGTTCCGAGAAGTGGTTTGTGAAAAAAAATATAATAAAAGTTTAGAAAGTGTAGGTTCCCAAGGTTCCCAAGGTTCCGAGAAGTGGTTCGTGAAAAAAAAAATAATAAAAATTTAGAAAGTGTATGTTCCCAAGGTTCCCAAGGTTCCGAGAAGTGGTTCGTGAAAAAAAAAAATAATGAAAATTCACAAAGTGTAGGTTCCCAAGGTTCCCAAGGTTCCGAGAAGTGGTTTGTGAAAAAGTATATATAAAAATCTAAAGTGTAGGTTCCCAAGCTAAGGTTCTGAAAACTCCGAAAAATGGTTCTTGAAAGAAACACAAGAAAGCCTAAGTGGCGTTAAGGCCCATTAGTGTTTAGTAGGGCCAACATATTTTCTGTTGCAGAGTCGCCATACAATCTAATTAACAAGATTGGATTTCTTCGATATATGGAGCAACTGGAATTGGATCAGGGGGGGTCGATAGTAAAATCTCATACATAGTGACCTTTACTACTGTGGTGGTGTGACAAAATATGGAAAAAAACTTTTACTACCCAGGGTAGTAAAATACCAAAATAGGTGGTATTTATGTGTCAATTTTTAAAAAGCGTTTACTTAGTAAAACTGGTAAAATTTGCTAATTTTAGCTATTTTTGTAAGTTTTTTTAATTTTTTGGATAACTTTTCCGAAAAAATCTAAAAAATTTTATGATCTAAAAAAAAATTTCTGTAAGAAAGTTGTTTGCTGCAAACAAAAAATCTCGAAACATTAATTTTTGCAGTAAGTGAAAAATGTATCACAAAAATAATGATTTTTTAGTCCGAAAAGCAACCAAAAAATAGGTGGTCTATGTCAAATTGTCTCAAAAAATGGGAAACTTAGCATTTAGAATATCCTATGCAGAGCTTGGGAAGCTCGGATGTTTTTAATATCCTGGGTGGAAAATTTGTGAAAAGGAGGCTGATATAATTTAAGCAATGACAGAATAAGGACAAAAAACTTTTCTCAAAATCAATAAGCGCGGGGGGGGGGGGGTTGTAGTATGAATGTCCTGGGTGGAAAATTTTTGAAAAATTAATTAGCGGCGGCAGCATGTAGGCTTTCTTGTTCATCTCTAAGAGCTAGGAAGTCCGATAGCTGATAGCCGATCAGCTATCGGACTTCCTAGCTCTTAGAGATGAACAAGAAAGCCTACATGGCCTTAAGGCCCAGCAGTGTTAGTAGTGTCAACACATTTACTGTTGCAGAGTCGCCATATAACCTAGAGTGAATTTTTTCGATATATAGAGCAACTCAAACCGACCAAGCAATTAATAAAAAGTAATTAGGTGCTTAAATAGTTCTTTTGACAAAAGTATTTCTTATATTTTAGATTGACCATATTACTCATATGTGGTTTTTTTTCTTACGCATGTGCACAAAAGTAAGTCAGTTAATTCGGTTTTTAGCCTGGACTCGCAGGCACGACGCAACGGGTACGGCAGGTACGGCGGCCGCCGTACCAGATTTTCACAAAAATACCCGAAGTTTTCCTCTTCGTCGGTCAAATCGCTATAAAATCGCTTAAATTTCCTCATTCGCCGTACCAGATATAAAAAGCTTCCGTCGTGCCTGACTCGTCAATTGATAATTGCATGCACAGGCCCGGAAGTCAAATCTCTTCGATCAGTTGCGTTTTAAAGGCCCATTCCGCTGACTGAGCGCTGGGCCAAAAATATACATTTGAAAAAACCCTTATTTACTGCCGCACTGGCTCTTGCTTTTACTTTCTTTTACTGTGTACCACGATTTTATTCGAGCTGTGATACTCACGGTACTTGCATAGTAGGGAAAATCGAATTTGCGTCAAAACACTTGAAAGCTTCTATTTATCAAAAATCAAAGTCAAAGTGGAACGAGATTAAAAATCCTGTTTTTAGTGAGACGCATACTACGTTGTTATCCGCTGAAATAGAAAGAATAGGTCAAAACCGCTAGCGGCGAATATTAAAACGCTGAATCTTTTCTTATTCTTGATGCGCTTGGTACGGCTTTCCATCCAAGATCCTGGATGATTGCCATTCTTACGCGCTGAGTGAAAATTCGGAATGTGTTTTAACAGCATTCTATGTACTCTTTGGTGCCAAATAAACGCTCCCCGCTTGTTAATTTTTCGAAATTTTTCGGCACCTAAGAGTAATATTCATCGGCTGTGATACTCACGGTAGATTTGTTTTAATCTGGTGTGATAGCTTTATTTTTTTCTAACAATCGCTTTATATACAGGAGGCAAAAACATCCCAAGGCTCTATTAAAAACGCAACTATTCCCAACTAATCCCAACTATTTTTCAACACTTCAAAATATTGGAAGCTCTTTGGTGTCGTTACACGCTTTTTTATAAGAATATAGTTTACTTTTGGATGAGGGTCAAGTATTCTTAAGAGAGTGATAACGTTTGCTTATCCATCAATTTTAATTTACAAGCTTTTTGATATTGAATTGAGGCGGATGTGGAGCAAGATTGGTCAGAAAAGAAAAAAGAAAAACATTTTTTGCTTAAGCATAATATAACAATAAGAAAACACCGTCCTGGTATGGAACATGTGTCTAATATGAAACGGGAACACTTATTTGAAAATAAAACCTTTACGGTGGGTTTTGACTATATATCAGACACATATTTTATATCGGGACAGTGTCAGTGTATACATATCAGTGTCGATTCAATGTAAAAAGCTTGAAAATTAAAATTGACGAGTAGGCAAACGCTATCACTCTTATTTAAAAACATAATTGAAATTTTCGCGGTTCACAGCTTAAAATTCTAAATCGAAATTTTCATCCATTAATAAGGTATTTTTGCGGACCTACCTCAGGGTACCCCGGTGGAGGTTCTATAAATTAACCCATGTCCGTTCGTTCGTTCGTCCGTCTGTTACCAGCTTTTCTCAGGATTGCCTCATTAGTTTTTTATGATTTTTTGCACAATGATGCAAAATGGCAATGCCCAAAACGTGACGGAGCCCGATTTTTGAGAAAAAAATTATTTGCGCAAATTTGGGCCAAAAACTACCTAAAAATAGGGTTTTTTTGGACTTTGTGCAAAATCCTGTCATTACTTTTTTCTGATTTTTTGTACAAAGATGGAGGGCAAGATTCTCTAAAGAATGGCTGAATTGGTTTTCTCCCGGAAAATTCTTAATAGCCTTAAAAAACGGATTTTCGTATTTTGGGGAAATTCCCTTCAACCAAATAAGAAAATATAGCTTTTCTAAATGTTGACTCGTTATTTTTTTCTGATTTTTGCACAATGATGCAAAATGGCAATGCCTAAAATATGTCGGAGCCCGATTTTCGAAAAAAAAAATATTTGGGCAAATTTGGGCCAAAAACTGCCTAAAAATAGGGTTTTTTGGGCCTGAATGGTTTAAGTGATTTTCGTATTTGGGGAAAATATATTATTCAACACACAAGCTTTATTTTTCCATTCTGAATTTTTGTACAATTATTGTCACTTTTTTCTTATTTTCATATGATGTTAATCATTAGGTAGGTCCATTCAGGATGTTGCTTGTTTCTTTTAAAACGACATATTGATCATAGGTTTGTAATAATTCTTATCTTTTTCATGGGTTTTATACATATTATACACACTCACACGTTATACAACATAAAAAACAAGTACTTTTGATAAAAACACAAGAGAATTTGAAAAGCTTCTTTGAAAGGTTTACATATTCCTGAAAAATGCAAAATTTCACGAATTTGCTTAGCCTGGAAATCCAAGCGTTAAACTTTGTTCACAATCTAAATTTATGATGTTTTTGCTGCTGGTTTAACGCGTCTGCAGGGAGATTTTCCCTGCAATGCAGGTTCAATGGTGTCTAATTGGCCAGATTTTCAGCGTATTACTTAGCAGTACTTTCACTAGCGAGCACCTCACTAAAAAACGGGATTTTTCATCTCGTTTCTTAGTGAGTTCCACTTTGACGATTTTCGAAAAATAGAAGCCTTTCAAGTGTTTTGACGCAAATTCGATTATTTTACTACTGCAGGAGCTTCGAAAGTTAAAAGTGACGTCAAAAAATCGAATGTTTAGAGCCCGAAAACCTGGGCTCAAAACATTCGAAAAAGTCGCAAAGTGGAATAGACGTTAATTGCGTAAAAAAACGCGGGTGACGTCTAGTATAGGCTATACTTTCGCGCGCTTTTTTATAATTTCGATGCACACGCATAATTTATGGAAAAAGCTGACTCGGCAGAGTAAGGTATTTTTTATTTTTTTTCTAAAATTATGAGCTTGGATTCCCAGGCTAGAATTTGCTCAATGCGAAAATTTCTTCCCCTAAAACAAGTAATGAGCACTACATAAAATATCAAAGTTAATTGATTCTGTAAATAAATCTCATCGTTTTTATGGGTTCATATATACAAGTAAAAGAACATAAAATAAAGCACTACATAAAATATCAAAGTTAATTGACTCTGTAAATAAATTTCATCGTTTTTATGGGTTATATACAGTAAAAGAACATAAAATAAAGCACTTTATAAAATATCAAGGTTACTTGATTCTGTAAATAAATCTCTTTAGGAGTTCATAATATATGCAGTATATGCAAATCACGACGAAATAGTGCAAAGAGTGACGATTATTTGATTAGTTGATTAGTTTAAATCATTTGATTGTGCACACGATGGACAGTACCTAAAAGTAAAAGGATTGATATTAGAAAAAGTACCTTCAACGGGCAAAGAGCAATAAAAATTAAATCGAAAGCTTGAATCACGAAACAGTTTAAAGCCTTTTCATTCTCGATTACAATAGAAGTAGCTTTAATCATTTGATAATTTCTAAGGAAAAAAAAAAACATTTCAAATAAAAAAATAAAAAAGTTACCATTTCTTCCTTGTTTTTGGTGCATCATCAGGATCCATATTGATACATGCGAAATGAAACCATTTGTCTCCCGGGCACTGGAAATAGGATAAAGAAATATAATTAAAGTTGGCAACTGAACCTAAGGAATTCCATTTTAGAAAATACTGTAAAATACTATGCCCCAAGAAAGCCCCAAAGAAGCCTCAAGCTTGCTCAAGCCATGCCTCTTAAAAAAAAACAAGGAAATTTACATACTTTAGATCCTGAACATTCAATCATTCCATCCGATGTTTTCTGTAAAAAGAATACAAAATTTATACTTAGTAGCTCCCCCAACGTTTTATCATTATCATAACGCTCCTCAAGAATAAATCTATAAATTTGATTGAAAAAAAAAATTTCAAAATCAATTCAAGTATTTAAAGGCATCAAGAATATTATTAAGTAGTTCGTTATATAAATCAGAATAATTTTCGACAATAACCGTCTTAAAACATTTCACGTGGAGTCAATTGTGCAAATCAGCCAAAAACACAACGACTGTAAAGTTTGAGAATTTCTAACATAAAAACTGATTTACCTCATTACACTCTTTAATACAGAACCTCGATTCTGGAAGAAAAATGTAAAGAAAATCGTATTACAGGATACTTCAATTGTACAAGGTTACGTCCATTACCTTAGTTTAGTCAAACTATAATCTCAGAGAGGATCCTATTAAAGGATATTATTCAACTTTTTCACTTATATCACTTGCCAATACAACATTTTCAAAGAATAACAAGTGATACTTTTATGGATCTACCTGGTTATCAAAACTAATCAATGAGAACATAATAACAAAGTAATTGGTACTGTGCTTATAAAGAAACATCAAATTTGGGCAATTTTTCTATAAAAACACGTCTAGCAACAAAAATTTCATTAGGGTTCTGGATTCTGGGTTCTGGTTCTGCAATACCGACTCACTTTTCACCGACGCAAAAAAGGTTAATACCGACACACCGACAAACTGGTACGCCCCCATGAATGTCAGCAAATGAAAAGATTCTAATCAGATTGCAAACGCTGCGGTCTTATTTCCACATAATTTAGGTACTGATTTAGTAGAAGTAAACTGACATCAAAGTATTGTCGAGAATTACAAACCTTTATTCTTGATCGACAGTGGTTTCTTTCGTTTTGATTTTGAGCTGTCAGCATTTAAGAACGACTGATGATTTTCTTTTGATTCGTCAAATGCTGAAACTGATATTGAAACAATAGTATATATAAATTGAGAAATATTGTAAATATAAGTAAAATAATATTCTAAGATTGGCAGAGAGAGAGAGAGAGAGAGAGGTTTCATTTTAATTTCATGTTATCGTATATAAAGATTTCTATAACTTACCAGAAAGTTTTTAATTTTCGGTGCTATCTGATCTCACTACATTGGCAGCATTTAGGAACGACTGATGTTTTTCTGTAGATTCGTCAAGCGGTGCAACTGATTCGAAAATAACAATTATATGAATCGAGAAATATTGATATTGTGCCCAGTTTCAGGCAATCAATACAGACAAAATAGGAGTTTTTATCCAAACAAGTAAAAAGCTATACTAAAATTAACGAAGAGGTTTCACTATGATTTTCTGTTACCCCCCCCCCCCGAGGTTTTTCAAGACAATCTTACCACTAGGAAATACGCCAATCATTTTTGAATGCAAAAATGGCCTTTCAATTTTCTGTTCGTTGCAATCTGATTTCAACACGTTGGCAGCATTTGGGAATGACTGATGTTCTTCTGTAGATTCGTCAAGTGGTGAAACTGATTCGAAAATAACAATTATATGAATCGAGATATATTGATATTAAGCCAAGCTTCAGGCAATCAGTAAAATACATAAAAGCAAGGACTTTTGTCCAAAACGAAGCAAGTAAAATAATATTTTAAGATTAGCAGAGAGAGAGAGAGGTTTCATTTTAATTTCATGTTATCGTATATAAAGATTTCTATAACTTACCAGAAAGTTTTTCATTTTCGGTGCTATCTGATCTCACTACATTGGCAGCATTTAGGAACGACTGATGTTTTTCTGTAGATTCGTCAAGCGGTGAAACTGATTCGAAAATAAAAATTATATGAATCGAGATATATTGGTATTAAGCCCAGTTTCAGGCAATCAGTAAAATACAAACAAACAGAATGCAAAATGGACCTACCTAATAGTAAATATAGAATGGAAATAGAAAATAAAAACGCAAAGGGACTGAAAAAAAATTGATGATATGGTCCAGCATTGCTATATATGATGTTTTGTGTGAAAAAAAAAACAAAGAAATATTAGGAAATTCAGCGATTTCCGGGATTTTCCGCCGGAATTTTTGTTTCGAGAATCGGGCTCCGTCACTTTTTGGGAATCAGAAAAAACTAATGGGCCAATCCCGAGAAAAGCTGGTAACAAACGAACGAACACACGAACATCGGTTAATTTAAAGGACCTCCGAGGTAGGTCCAAAAAGCAAGTTCGTTCTAAACAAAGTAAGTAAAATGGGTAAAATGAGGTTTATAGAGAGGAGGGATTCAATTATAATTCCATGTTACCATTGGTACACTAAAGACAATCTTACCACGATGCGATTCCTCAACGATGAAATGTTCACTGTCAACATCCTCATGCTCGGTATTATGCTTGGTATCATGTTCGCTATCAACCCCTTCATCATCCTCGCCATCGTCATCGTTAACAATTTTTCGTTTTACGCGTAAATATCCCTAAAGTATGAAATTTAACAATCAATTTCTTTAGTCAAGGACTAAAAAAATATTACCCATCTTTTTTATCACTCCTTCTCGAATGACTCATTTCGAAATTGAGAATATATCGCAGGAATTTAAATATATCTCACCTGCTTAAACCAATAACCATCCTTTGGTGGCAGTTTTGAGCAATAATTTCGAGCAGCGGGTGAGAGCATTATCTAAAATCGAAATTAAAATTAACTAGGAATTAAAAAACAACAAAAAATTATAATGGTTTTTTAATGGTTTTTTAATGGTTTTCAGTATGGCATACTGTGTAGGTGTTCTACTTCACGTGCCTTTTTATTTACTTGGCAAAACATCGAAAATTCCAGAAACAAAATTGCTAAAGGGTATACCTCATTTTTACTGTCACTTTTATCGTCCACAGTAGTTGTTCCTGAATATAAAAGAAAAACAATAACTACTTTTTAATAAGTTCGTTAGTATGCCAAATTCTAACAAATAAAAAAACGTTTTTCTTTCTCACGCCTTGAAGCCGATCATCGGGTGTATGCTTTCATTCAAAGTAAAAAAAAAATCAGTCTAAATAAAAAAAATATATATAAAAGCACCTTTAATATTTTCTTTCATTATGTTTTTTATCTTTGTCAATTTGTTAACGATTTTGTCAGACAATTCCAAATGTTGCGTTGTTTCAGCCATACTTAATGGTTCATCCGCAAGATAATCACCTTTACAAGATAAAAAGTCTTTAAAAAAAATGTTGACAGGAAGTTGTCCATAAATTTCGGATTGTCGCCTTTTTTAAACTTTTTTTATCGAAAGGTAGAGTAAATCAACTAATGTAGGTTTGAGATTGAAAATAAAAACAAAACAAAAAAATTTACTTTAAAAAGTTAACTTCAGTCACTTACCAGTTTTTAACCGATCAAGAAAACCTTCAGAAAAACGATTCAAAGGGACTTTGTGACCTAAACAATTTGAAAAGAAAAGCTATTATCAATCTCAACATATATTTTTCAATAACCAATATTTCTTGTCGACTATCTGCTTAATATCAAAATGTGAAAAAGCATTCGAGAGAAAGTGTATTTATCTGTTGTTATTTTAAGTCCATTTCAGAAGACACATCTTTGGCTTTACAGTAAATACCTTAAGGGCTCTGATCATAGTCAGAACATCGATTATGTGATTTGAAGATAAAACTTTTGCTTTAGGCACCCTATCCAGGCTACATGCACCCTGATACTTATAACAAAAAACTACTTTTACAAATTGTTTGTTAATTCATTTTAATAAATCCGCGAAATTTAATTCCGCGAAACACGAATATTTTCAGGATTAAAATAACTACCCCAAAATTCGTATTCTGAGGGCAAAATAGGCCATTTTGTGAAACAAAAAATTCTCC
The DNA here is from genome assembly GCF_902728285.1 of Clytia hemisphaerica. Classification (NCBI taxonomy): domain Eukaryota; kingdom Metazoa; phylum Cnidaria; class Hydrozoa; order Leptothecata; family Clytiidae; genus Clytia; species Clytia hemisphaerica. The sequence goes on from NW_027104043.1 coordinate 164,444, forward strand.
CAAACGCGAAATTAAATTCCCGCGAAACTTCCGAATTTTAAGCTGTGAACCGCGAAATTAAATTCCGCGAAAATTTCCCTTAAGGTATTCAGAGATTCAGCTGTAAGGGTAAAGATGTATTTCAAAATCAAAGTACCTTTTAAAGGATCGTTATCTTTTCTCGAACCCATTTTTTCTTCATTCTCGGAAAAATAAATGGGTTGACTCCAAGCGGAGGTAGAAATCTCTTCCAATTCTTTTTGTAGAAGCTATAAGTCGAAAGAAGAACGTGCCTTGAAAATTAAAATCAGATTAGAAAATATAGATTAAATTGAAAATTTCTCTTTAAAGTCATAATTAATATAACGAGAATAAAACAACAAAATTGGTTGAAACATACATAAATAAATGTACGGATAAACACCTATTAAAAATGTCATACTGTTTTATATTGCTTTTTAAGCGTCAAACTAAACTTACTTCTTTACTTAGGTCAACAAACTCCTCGCTCACAACAGTTTGCTTTATTGCTAATACATCAACCTTCTCCCCATTTTTCAATCCCACTTTGGTATTCCAACAGAGCCACGACGTAAGCTTAAAATAAATCAGTAATTAAATACAAAAAAAATTATATCAAACTGAGACACATTTTGTAAGCAAACGATCAAAAGCAGGGATAACACTAAAAATAATTGTTAAAGAAGCAAGCCATTTTTAATAGCCCAAAAACTAAAAATAACTAAAACTTACAGGTACACTGCCTTTAATGGCCTTATTCAAGATATTTCTCTCCAGCGTTAGAAAGACGGAAATATCCTCTACATGGCAGTTGTTTTGCAATAGTAAAGTGATTTCTTCTTCGAGATCACAGTGAATTCCAATAGTTCTTAAGTACTGAAAAATTTAAAAGAGTTTATTTTCAAATAGCAAAGAAAGTTATCCTTCTGAAGGCCCAAACGCTAAATTTGCGCACCTTCTCGTTTCTCTCTGCTATTTAGTTAACTTAATCATTAACAGGCTGAAATTGAAGTAAAACAGAAAGGAAGTCACAAGTAATCTTGTTTTTCATAATTTGGAATTATTCATAGATTTTATCCCCGATTTTATCTAATCCTATTTCTCCTATGACACTTACCAACATCTTGGTATAAATCAGCAACCCAAAAGCAGCCTGCCATCTTGGTTGTCTTGTTGGCAAAGCTGACTTGACGACTTCGGTGATTTTGTCTATCTGTGCCATGGTGTTCAACCAACGGTCACGATATATCATCACCCATGACAATAGAAAACCCTAATAATAAATGATGGTGATATATAAAAATTTTGTTGTAGATATTTCCAGATGTATTATAAGTCAGTTCACGATTGATGTGTATACCTTTTTGTTACTTTTTTAAAATAATTTACTCAAAAAGAGTTGGTACTGCTGAAAAGATGCGATAATACAAGGGGGAAAGTAGTTAGTACAAGACACTATGCATAATACATGTTTTTTTTATAAGCATAACGCTTAGAAACATATGGAGGCTCAGATTTGCAGATTTCCTAAGCATAACATAAGCAAATATGCCAGCCTGATATACTTTTAAAGTCATCAATTTTTTATATTCCAACACACATTTAAGTATGATAATACAAATACACTTCAAAAAGGTTTGGAAGTTGTGAAGTAAAAAAGAAGACATTCCATTGCTTTTAAAATCTGCACGCTGTATCTGCACGCTGTTGTCGAATCGAATAGTTTATAAAATTTAAGAAATTTCTGAGATTCTACAAAAACTTGGCTTGGTGAATTACAAGTTAAGCATATAAGCATATACCACATTGCAAAAAAAACCACTTCATAAGCAATAAGGTAATTTTAAAAGGTAACTTCATTTGTTGAAATTAGTAGTATCGTACCTTATGCTCTTCGATCAAGACTTTTATTTCCTTTATTATTCTTTCGTTCTCTTCTGTCAATGCGTCTCTTTTATAGTCAAAACGCAATGTTCTTCCATCCAAGCTGTAAAGGAAAGAGCAAACAAACATAATATTCTGTGTCGCATTTTTTCGAAATCTCTTTCAGAGCTCAGAGTCCTTTTTCAGAAGAAGGAATTTCAGCCAATAGCCAATTCCATTTATATAATATTACAAGAAATAATATCAGAAAAGTTTCCTTTATTACATTTGAAGTTCACAATTAGAGTAAGATATTACTTAGTATTATAAACTTCTGTTATTAGTCACGAACAAAAGTTCTGCAGGGGAAACAATATTTTGGGTTTCCCAAGAGGTCGAGTATTGTACCAAAAAAAGGTTATTTCTCTATTCTTTAAAAAGATTCGATCTACGAAAATCATCCGGATTTCTAAACGTGGCCTACCGTTCAGGTTCCTCATTGTTTGATGAGATGGTTATTGCGCAACATTTACTGTGCATTGTACCCATGTTCTTTGACCCCTGTGTGTTTCCTTCGTGTATTTGAAGAAGGTTTTCGGCCTGGCTTGGTGTCATTGTTGAATCATTTATTGTGATGATCACGGAAGCCTTCCCACATATTTCTTGCAATGCTCGACTATGAATATAAGACAATTTTAATCTTAATGTAGAGCAAATAGGTGGTACGGATTTCAGGTTTAAACACTTCAAACTCTTGTATCATTGATATTTCTGAATATAATCTTTACCTTGATATGCCAGATTGGACGGAATTGCCACCACCAAGTACAAGGCTGCTCTTCTTCCACTGGTCTCCTCCTTGGCCATAGAAAAGAATCTTTTGTGTCAACGATTTTCCAATGTTTTTTTCTTTTCCAAACAACAAGGTGATATGAGAGCTTTCATCTATAAAGTTAATTTTTAAAATTAAATAAGTTCTCTTTAGTGGTGGACATGTATAAGGTTCTAATAAAGAAAAAACACTTCTACACATCTTCCATCTTTGTGACGACAATTCAAAAGACAAATCTTTCAATACAAAAACATTCTTATAAAACAAATGAATGCACGAATCTGCACGAACAAGGTTAATTTATGGGAACATTTTACTGAACGGTTAGGTCTCATAAACAGGGAAGTTTTTCATGGAATCTTGAGTGAATTACTGATTATGGGAAGTGAAGAAAGAAAATATTGAAATATCATATACCTAATTCAGTGTCAATGGTAGACATCAATAACCTTGATAAACCAAATGATTTCATATCAACAGCATTGTCTTCATTGCATTGAAATGCATTAAGTTTTAATATCAAGCTAAAATTCAAGAAGTACTTCATTATAAAATACATCAATAAAAAACAAGTTTAACTTATATCTCGAGGAAGAAAGCATTTAAAAGAGTATTAAAAACATAACTAAGCAGGCCTTAGGTAAATTGTGGGTATAAAAGCTGCAATAATTCAAAATACCTTTTATTAATTTTTTTACATATTGACTTTTCAAGTAAACATGGCTCCAAAGTTAGCTCCAGATCTTGGAGGTCACTGTCGTGTGTTGACAACATGAAAACCTTTGTATCTTCGTTTAAGATCTTTCTATTTTTAATTTGAAGCTGTAAGAGAGTAACAAGTATCATATATTTTAATAGGCTATCAGAGTGTCTTTTAAACATTAAACCATTAAAATACAAGAAATTGATAACAAGCTATTCAACAAGGCGATAGGTAACAAAATTTATTAAAATATGGACCAAACCAGGCTCTGATCCAAGTCAAATATTCTAATTAGCACACAACAGGGTGTAAAGTTTATGCTTCTATTACGCTTTGAAAATACACTCAGCGTAGAGTGCTCTAAAACATCATTCTAGAGGTTGTTCCCCATATTATTAGTGTAATCATAATTACCTCGGGACTTAAGTACCAAACTTTATCATCTAGACTGTAGCCTATTGTTGTTGGAACTTTCACATTCCTTGGTTCCGTAATGTTTCTCACAAGCCAGTCTTTCAGATTTGAAATCACTTTGTTCACATTTGGAATATCTCCATTCACAAGGATTTCATGTCGTGTAGCACTGCTCAAACTATTTCGTAGCTTATCTAAACTGTTGAACGCTGTCCTTGAAAGAAGGATGTTTCTATAAAAAAAACATTTCAAACATTAATATTTTGTAATAACATTCGAAAAATTGAGCAGACCATTCGAAGGAATTATGATCTATGATCTAGAATAGATTATAATTTCTTTGAGAGTCCCTAGAAACCAGAATGCATTGCATTTATCTAAATGCGATATCGTCTATTGTTAGGAAACTTAGCTATCATTCTTCAATATTCAAAAAACAACTGACAGTGTAAGAATTTGTTTCATTTTTGTCAAGTGAAAAAAAATGCAATAAACAGTCGTTTCTATATCAGCCCTCTGAAAAAATAAAACTTGTTCTCTTTATTTAGGTGGTTCAAGTTTCAGTTTATTTAATTTTCAACTTACTTTGAAATCATTTTCATTTCCCTATCTTTAAATCTGCAGGAACACAAGTATCCAACTGTTACATCCTCTTTCACCAAATACCCCACTATATTAATAATGCCATCCAGTAAATATCTTTTTTTCTTTTTATATATACACTGTATTTGGTCATTCTCAATTATAAAATTTTCACTCATCTAAAAAAAACAAAAAGAAGTGATACTTTTAGAGACCTACCTGGTTAATGTACAAAAAATCAAACATCACCTGACAAAAGTTTTCTATCAATATATATGTGAAGAAATAAGAGTTTCTGCCCAACTATATTCACTCAGGAGATTTGGGTGGCAGAGCAGCATATGCATTTCGTCCTTATTAGGACTATATATAATAAAAACAACAAGTAAAATCAACCAGTGTAATTTATTCCTCTTGGTTTTAAAAAAGTAAAATAATGTTTAAAAGTCTCACTGTTCCAAAAAAATACACCTCGCCTATTTTGCCACAGAGCCATAGGGACAAACATTTAAACACCATCATTATCAAATTATGCACCGAGAATTGATAATTACTGTTAAATTACAGTCAGTCAGAAATCACAAATCTCATCAATTCATCTCTCTGAATTGACTTTCCAGACTTTCTTTTTAAATCTTGTTGCTGTTGCATCACAACCAGCTCATTTTCGTAAAAGTTCATCAGATAATTATAAAATATATGTGTTGCAATATTTTGGGAGCATGATGAACGATTTCTGAGATTGTTCTTCTTGTTATTCATAGATTCTTGATGACTAGTTGTAATGCCACATCCTTGTTGACAAAGCTCAATGTCATGAAAACTACACAAGGGTGATTTATGTGGCTTAGATCGCGCATGGAATCTATCACCACAAACATATCTTTGTTTGGTTCTGGTGACAGGATGTTCAAATTCTTTACATCCATCATACTTTTCACCCTCAGTTTTGAATTCTGATGGAACCAACGCTGGAACATTTACTTCCTACAAATAAAGTGAGGTAAATGAACTGACTTTATATTGAGTGCACGTATACCAGGTGCAATAACTAAAATTCTAAAGGCTAACTGAAAACAGATCAAAAGTACTGGGTGTTTCAGAAAAAATGTACAGATTTGAGGTTAGTTTGTGAGAAAACTGAAATTGTTATAAATCAAATGAGGAAAGACTAACCTGAACTAACTTGAATTTCGAACTATCATACGTAAATTTGTGTTCCATAGAACTCTTTTGTGTCATTTTCGAGAAAAAAAGAGGGGATTAAATTCAAAAATATAACGAAAACATATTCTATTCTTGTACAAAAGAGAAAAAATAGTAAAACAATTTTGTTTACAAGTAACAGAGCAGAGTTGAGAGTCTAGCCCTGTGGCCAAAAAATTAATAAACTTTGCAACCTAGCCTTGAAACTCAACTGAGCAGAGACCGCCAAAATATTTGAAGTTGCTTGCTAGGCATTTTTTGCTCAAAATTCAAAAAGCACTTTTTTGCTTGAAATCTGGAAAACCCTTAGCAACTCCAGCCCTGAGCAGAAAATTGGGGTTACTTATAAAAGAGAATTTTCTTAACTTTCTTCGTAACCATTGAACACATGAAACAAAAGTTAACCTTTCTTCTTTCTGAGGTGAAAAACTTTGGTTTAATATATTATTTTTAGTTTTCTCAATCTTAATTCAAACTTGTACACTTTTTTTGAAACACCTGGTATAAAAGAAAATCAATCAAAGTATCACTTGCAGTATTAGGCTTTGTGTCAATTTCAGGTTTCTGAAAACAACCGTTGAGGTCACCCCAATACTGCTTCATGAGGTCTGGTTCTCTATTGTTCAGATGTTGCGTCAAGGTACAAGGTGTGTCACAAATAAACAAGACTGGAGGGTACTTTAATGAAAGCCACAGATCAGCTGCATCTCTCACTGATTCACAAAGTACCATAAATTTTGAGCAAACAGTTGTCTAAAAAACAAATGTGAATGTTACAACTTGCAGTAATATCTTTATTAAAAGGATTTTTTTCAGATGGAAAACAATTCTTGTAATTACCACAACGTATTTTCACTTGCTCTCTATCAAGTCCAACACCTAAATTTTTAGTTTTGAAAAACGTGCATAATCCCTAAATTTCATGGATAGAGCTGCCTACTAGTATGTAGCTTCCCTACAAATCGATTCATTGGTTTTATCTTTGAAGAGTCAAAGATATTAACCAATAAAATCGATTTGTAGGGAAGTTAAATACTTAAAAAAACATGGAAACTGAAATTATGAAGTGCCATCATCAAATTAAATGACAACACATTTCCTGAGGTAATTCTGTTCATAAATTTTTACTAACCCCATGAGGGCAAACAAAGTGATAAAATCCACCAGTCTTTCCAGGGGCTTTAACAAATTCGTGACATGATGACTTTCCAGTGACAATGCTCTCGTACAATTTAAGTATACTTAATTTCAGAAAAGCCTGAAATAATAAGAAGACTATAGTTAAATTTCTGGCACCCCCACCAAAATGAATTCTTCTCCTTGCTCAACTGGGGGGGGGGGTTTCATGGTTGGTGGAGGAGCGGAATCGGGCCTTTTTTCGGACGGAGTGGCGGAATTTGGCGAAATTTTTTACGGAATTACGGAAATTGGGTTCTCTGACGGAGACGGAAAATTAGACAATTTTAGTGCGGAAAAACGGAAAAAAATTTGCGGAATTTCGGAATTGGTAAAAGATATTCAAAATTTGCAGAATTTTCGACAAAAATATTGAATTTCAAAGGAATTTTTGGTGACGGAATTTTGGTTCAATTTAAGACGGTTTGACGGAAATTGGAGAAAAAATTGGCGGAATTGCGGAATCGGGTACCCCCTGAAACCCCCCCTCAACTCTTTATCTGTTTGGTACAGTGCTATCAAAATACCAGTTTTCATACCAGTTTTCCTTCTAATTTTCAACACTTATTTTTACTAGTCAAGTTTGTTAAGTATTTTTCATCCATTTTTAGAGAACTCACTCAATGAAGATACAAAAAAAATTACATTAAAAAAATGACAATCTATAAAAAATGGTATTTTACCTTTGAATTATTCTGAGGTTTGATATTACATTCCCGACAAATATTGTAAAGTGACCCATCATCAATTTTGTCTATATTTTCCATTGAAAATCTCCCTTCGTTGATGATTTTTGATAGAATCATTGCATCTCCTTTAGATGAATAAAAAAATAAACAAAAAATTATAGAAACAACTTTACAAACCTAGGCTAGAAAAACCCAAATGAAAATGCAAGAAATAATTTTCAAAAAGCAGATTTTTGTATGTAGTATTACCTTCAATTTTATCAGTATCTTTCAGATAGCAGCTTTTTTTTTTCATCTCTGTATTCAGTTCATGCTTACTTTGTAATGATGGTATAAGAAGGGGGATATCCTCAATATTCATTGTAAGTGTTTCATTTCTTTTTGAAGCATAAATACACCTCTCTATCAGTTGATTTTCAATGCGATCCAAACACAAATCAAGTTTACTTTCATCATTGTCTGATACAGCATCCTCCTCGATATCCTGGACCTGGGTTTCTTGAGTTGGGGCATTTTTTGAGCTTTCCTTGATATTGATCTAAAAATTAAAAATACTTCCCTCTTGGATACATACTTTCCTAATGATAGACAGCAATGATTTCCCCTTCTATAAAACAGAAGCTGTAGAGTATTGTTAGGAGTGTATTATTAAGACTGCAGAAGTAGGGCAAAAATAAAGTTTAGAGAATTGAAAAAATCGAAAGATGTACAATGGAGTGTTCCATAGAACAGGCCTTTATTTCTTTTTATGCTTGCTCAATCAAATAGGTTACAAAGGAAAGAACTGCTCTCTTTCTGATTGTTCTCAAAAAATCCTTTCCTCCTTCTAAATTTACTTTTGAGCAACAGAAAGGTTTTGCGCTCTTGAATCAAGATTTTCACTTTTTTTAGTTGATAACATAGGTAACAAAAGGGCAGACATATCTGATGTGAAACCAGCAACACAAAATTTAATAACTTAGATTTTTTAGAACCTAATTAATTCTACTTACATTCATCATAGTACAACAATTTTTTTCATTTCCATCACCATAATAAATCTTCCCTGCAATTCCACTAAGTCCACAAATAACACCATTCAAATCTCTTTTGGTAAGGGCTTCAAAACCATAATAACCATTGTAGAGTAAGTCAACAATATATTGCAATTCTCCATAGGTTGGATGAGCTGACTGGAAAATATAAGAAGAGAAACTCTCAGACACTTGATTTCTTTTTTCAGCCTGAACCTTTTCAATTTTCTTAGCACTTTACTGGGTCAGACTGGGTGGCTCTTGATTCCTGCTTCTACATTTTCTTTATATTTTTTTGTGGTTTGTGTAGGAGCAAAACAAGTGATAGGAGAGAATACTGGGAGCTTACTTGGGTAATTCAAAACAAACATTAACTATTTCCAGAATTGAATTTCTTGAAATATTGAAATACCGTATCTAATCTGCTCAGTAGAGATTCCATTTTACTTTCAACCCTCGCTTGAATTCACTTCTCCATTCATTTAATATATCCAATGAAATGATTATCTTGTTACACACATTGAATAGTCCTAGAAAAATACAATCATAGCTACATGGCTTCACAAGTTTGTCAAATTCCAGCTGCTTTGTGATTTCTGCAATCACTCTTCAGAATTAGATGTATGTATGTTAGTCCTGATGTTTAGTAAACCAAACATACCAAACAAAACTCTAAACCCAGGCTGGACTTAAAAAATTGTTGGTTTGCCGTCACCGGACCCTAGATTTTGGAGGTGGGTTGGTCGGTCAGAATTTTTTTTATTTTGGCGATTTATGAAATTTTCGTCCATGGAAGGGTTAACAGTTTGTTTACATTTAGTTAATTTTGAATAAAAAACAGAAGTGCTAGCAGGGAATTTACGATTCTTATGCTTGAGACAAACAAGATACGAGTTTTGATTTTTTATTGTTTGAAGTTTTTGAAGGAAAAAAAATCTTCTTTAAAATGGCAATAAAATTTTTTGGGTCGGCAGGTTTCGAGGTAGGGTCAGTCGGGTGTCAGCAGTCAACAGTCCAGCCCCATTTATTAATCATTGTTGAAAATATTTTCATCTGTCTTCTATCAGGTACCTAATAGCTTGATATAAGCAAGGAGATTGGAAAAAATCACAAAACTTAATAAGCAGAAAATTTTTCAAAAAGTTAATTAGCCCCCTCCTTTGGCTATTAGGTACTCAAAGGTAAAGAATGTTCAATAATTTAGAAAAATTTGGTTTGTATTAAATCTGATTAAATTCTATAGTTGCAATTTTTTATTGCAATCTATTCATGTGCAATTCTTTCTACTGCAAACTTCAAGCTATTTTAAACACTCGTGCCTGTATTTGATTTTGCAATTTTAATTATCAAAGGATTGAACAGTACTGAAGCAAGGATTTAAAGGACCGATAAAAACTCACCTTTATCATAAGGATTGCATATTTGAATTGCCTTACAATTACTATTTGTACATCTTTTTATTTTGATGTTGACTTTGACGAAAAGATGAACATTTGTGACAAGCCAACCATTTCCAGATTTGTTTTTTGACCCTTGAGGAAACTTTGCTTCTGTCAAATTTGAGTCGCAATGTTTACATGATGTTTCACAGGGTTCAAAAATTTTGTCATTGAGTATTGAATTATATGGTGCATTTAAAACTCCACAAGGTATCTTGTAAGGGATATCTACATATCTCAAGTTGATGTTTTTCTTTAAAGCACTAGCCTGAGTACCAATGCTGTTGTTGATGTCTTTAGTTTGAAGGGTTGAATTGTTTGATTGGATAGATTTATCAATTCCAGGTGTTAATTCCCCTGCATTAGTTGGTAACTCCTCTTCACTAAAACCGGACAGCTTTCTTGCAAGTAATACCATGTGCTTGTGAATGCAAAACTTTCTTCCTTGAACCTGCAAAAGCCAGATATTTCATAATTTTACCCTACATTTGACAAAAAGGTATACACTGGGGAATTGTTTGAGGTTTGTTTGCATGTGTCAATTGAGTTATCTATTCTTTAAAGCTTAGTACTCACTTGTTGAAAAAGTGGCGTTTAACACTTTAGTCGCACGCGTCTAATGATAAACGCAGGCGTTTAACTTTTCAGATCATCTATGTACTCACTAGGAGCTCTTTAGCAAAGAGAAATAGTAAAAGAGGGGAAAAGTGAAACGAAATCAAAAGTAAAAACTAAAAATTACAAAAAAATTAAAAAGATTTAATCTTGTTTACATTGCGGTGCCTTTGAACTTTAAACGCACAAATCAAAATTTTTTGATATGCGCGTTTAAATATTTTTTTCTAAGTTGATAAACGCCGGCGTTTAACATTAAACGCGGGCGTATAAATTAAACGCTGGCGTTTATTGAGTGTACTCACTAGAGATCTTATGGTTTTAGACGCGCGCGTATAAAGTTACATGTCGGCGTTTAGTGTTAAACACCACTTTCTCACCAAGCTTAAGTTATGTTAGATTGTTTGAATAAACAAAGTTATTTTTGTTAAAATATTATGATATATGATGGTACCCTACTTTCATGCAAAAAAATTAATAATCCAATATTTCACAAAGACCAATAAACCCTCTTTTTAGCCGAAATTTAAACTAAAAAATTTTTTTCCGAAAATCTGTCACATCTCTGTCACATCGGAGGATTTATAGTTATGCAGCTCTGTGCAAAAAATAATTAAATGAAATAAACTTCTCAAGAGAAGTTTCTGTAATGACTAAATAATTGTCAATGTAGACAATGCAGACAAAATTTCATGTTTAAACACAAAGTATCCTTCAAAAGTAAGCAATAATCAGCAAAACAACATCTATCTCATAAAAAAATTGACTAATTGGCTAAGAACTTTGATGTATGCTTATTAATAGTGATTCTTATTGACAAACATGCGTTTTTTGAGCCACCATTTTTTTTTACGAAAATCTGCTTGAGATGATGTAACCTTACTTTCATGAAAAAAATAAGAAAAAATTAATGATCCAATTTTTCACAAAGTGCATAAAACCCTATTTTTAGCAGGTTTTGGCCCAAATTTGCCATAAAAATTTTTCTTTTTAAATTGGGCTCCGTCACATTTTGCTCACCGCCATTTCACACATTTGTACCAAAACTGAAAAGATCCTTAGATTCAATCCTGAGAAAAGTTAACAGAAAAGGTAACAGACGAACAAACAAACAAACACAGGTTAATTTATAGGACCTCCAGGTAGGTTCAACAAGATGGCGGACGAGGACATAAACGCTCATTTTTTAATCCCGCCTGACTCCCCTCTTCATATCTTTTGAACACATTTTTTTTATCGACCGACCGACCCACTTTTTCAAAGTTGAGATGACGTGAACCAAGCAATTTTTAACGAATGGCCTATCCATCTAGGCTAAACTAAAATTGGTTTGAACAAAAATTAAAAATGATACCTGTTTTGTCTTTGTAATCTTTTTATTACAGCTTCGCTGGGTGCACTTCACCATATTCTTATTGGTGTTCTTGTTATTTTTTATCATGACATGAACATACTTCATTGGACAAGAAGTTTTGTTCTCCATAGTTTTGACTGCATAGGCTTTGCTACTTATTTGAACTACAGATGGGTAGACTTCCATAGAGGTTTGCAATTCTTTGATCTTATTCTTCATATCCAAAGAGAAATTTATCATATTGATGTCAACTTCATCAAATTTGTGAAACACTTTTACTGGTTGCCTTGCTGGTATTTTGCGTAAATGTTCACAGGTAAATTCCTCTACTTTTTTGGAAGAAACATAGCTCGACCTTAATTTGAGGCAGGTTTTGCTGTGGCAGACAGATAAGTTGTCTGTGGATATAAAACAAAAAGCACGGTCTCCAGCCACTGACACCTTTGCAGACATAAATGTGCCAACAGATGAAATGTTAACTATTTCCACAAGCTCAGGCTCTGGTTCTGTTTTTTTTTGGTTTAGCAACAAACATTCCACCAAGATGAGCTCCACATTCGCAAAATTTGGGCTTAGAACGATTAGTGTATTGTTTAGAACACTTATCACAAGTACCAGTTCCACGACTACGCTTCTGACCAAGACCTGACAACAGCAATGTTGAAGTGGACTTACGCTTTTGACCAAGGCCAATTTCAGTTTCAGAAGTAGCCATGGATTTGTGTTCAGTGCGATATTATCGTAATGTAGAGCAATGAGAGGAGCAAAGAAAAGGGTTATCCAGTAATAGAATTTAAAAAACAATTTCCAGTCAGTCCAAGCCAGTATAAAACAATTTAAAGAATCAGCTAAAGGGTTATCCGTAATCGTGTCCAAAACAATTCCAGTCCAGTATAAAACAATTTAAAGAATCAGCTAAAGGGTTATCCGTAATCGTGTCCAAAACAATTCCAGTCCAGTATAAAACAATTTAAAGAATCAGTTAAAGGGTTATCCGTAATCGTGTCCAAAACAATTCCAGTCCAGTATAAAACAATTTAAAGAATCAGCTATGTCCAAAACAGTTCCAGTCCAGTGTAAAAACAGTTCAAAAAAATATCGTCTTCGCCTCACATGGGGTTCTGCTCACATGGCCGATGTAAACAAAAAAATTGACTAAAATACAGATCAGAATGGATTTTGCAAGGCCGTAACTTAATTGTAAGTCAAAATAGTTTGTAATCCATGGTAAAACACAGAATACTCTGAACACTCACCGCGAAAACTTTAAAGGCACGCATGCGCATGTAGAGAATGAAACGAACCAATGAAAAAGATCTTGTAATAATCTCATCTCATCTGCAAAAATCATGAATTTCCAGGCCTTGCAATTTTGCCTGGAAATGCAAAAAATCGCCAATTACTCGTTACTTGCACGATAATATCGTGGAAACTTTTTGATTTTGGAATCTACATCGTAATTAAAGTAAGACAGCTTATAAGAGATAATGGAAGTCTTAACTCGATAAGAACCTAATAGCATATGAAACACGAGACTGCGACAAAACGAAAGTGATAAAAACATGTCTCGATAAACCTAACATAAAATATATACTCAATACTATAAACAATAAAATAAGCGAGACTCATCTCGCAGGAGGAGTTCATAATGGGGCGCGTAAAGCGCACGAATAAATGTTAACAAAAGGTAATCCACGAAGGAGTTTACGAATGGGGCGCGAAAGCACCAAAATAACAAATAAAATAAACAACAACTGGCGTGGTCACTTCTTCATTCTTCATTCTCCGATTCTTCATGACCTAGTTCAAATTCACCAGATCGCATCCATAATGGTTGGTTGCGATTACGCGTAGGGCGACGCGGTTGTTCATTAGCGACAGGTTGTTGAGTAGATAATTCAGACTCATGAATAGTTTCAGTATCTGAGTCACTGTCCTCCATAGATGGTAACCGGTAGCTTTGCGAACCGTCAGATAATGGAACAACTGGGATGATCTCGGTGAGTTTAAGGAGGTATCGTTTGGAACGAAGTTGTGATTTTACGAGTTTTTGTAGCAAGCAAGAATCGCCCTCGATGGAAACGATGATATATCGATCACGTGGTTTGGTTTTGTCTCGTTCCGATTTGATATAAACAAGGGAGCCAACTTTGACATCAGCGATGGATGCTAAGTGTCCGCCACGTGCTTTGTGTTTAGCACTTGACGCATGATTGGCTTTTCGTGAGTTAGTTTTCGTCTCACAAATAACTTCGTCTGGTGTGTAGATGGCTTTGCCGGAGAACTGATCTCGTTGGTGAAAGATTTCCCAAGCCGACAAACCAGGCATGCGTAATCTGGAATTAAGCTGAGAAACAACATTGGCTAGTGAAATGGACGACATTGGTCCACCGTCAGGCATTTGGCGAACAATTTCTTTGTGGAGCTCGTTGATGGCTTTTTCTGCAACTGGGTTCTTGTTTGGATTCTTAACTCTTCCGTAGTCAAGGGTTATTTGATGTTGTTGAAGGACAAGATTATCACGAAGGGCGTAAAGTCCAGGTGCATTGTCGACTCGAACAATAGCGGCTGTTTGAGGTGTTGGACGCAGAAGTGACACTGATGTAATCAAAGCTTCAAGCATGGTGTCTTGGTTTTCGTCTGTGTATAAGGTGGCTATGGTGTAGGACGAAAGGGTATCGCGTAGGACAAAGATAATCTGTTTGGCTCGACGGACGACATCAGCAGCGAAGTCGGTGCCAGGGGTAGCAGGTAGTTGCGATGACGATTGTTGGTGAAGCTCTTTCGGAACTGATTGTAGAGCTCGACATTCCGTACATGTGTTTGAAACGTGAGAGATTACATCATCAGCATTCAAGGCGAAGAAGAAACGGTGGAAGATACGTTTCAATTGGTGGTTGGTCGGATGGTTCAGACGTAGGTGGATGGCTGTGATAATACCTGAAAGAACATGTGCGGGAATAATAAGCAATTCCTTTTCTGGTTGGAAAGGTTCAGCATGTCGAACAACAAGCAACCCATCACGACTGATAGTTGCTTTTTGCAAATAACGTTTGACTGCGGTCTGCTTCTTCTTCTTTGACGTTGGTCTGGTACCTTGTGAAAGGTGGGCATGGACGCGGCGGAGGTCTGGACAGTCCATTTGAAGTTGCTTGATGGCAGGACGGTTAAAGAATGGCATAGCATGGGTACCGGATAAAATTTGCTCAGCAGACACATTTCTTACTGAAATGTCACAGCATTCAGCAACAAACTTGCAAATTTGACAGGATGGTGAATGACATTCGGGTGGGTTACGCGATTGGAAGTCACTAGGAAGATTGTCGGATCCTTTTATATGTTGTACATCTACTTTGTAATCAGAGAGTACAGACATAAAGGTAGCTACACGTGCGCTAGCTGAAAATTCACCACGGATCATCTTGGACCAGGCTTGTACACATGGTCTGTTATCAGTCAAAATCTGGGATGTATGCGGAGATTGTCTAATAAATGGTCCAAAATGTTTGACGGATGAAGCAATACTGAGTGCCTCAATTTCGCAGGGGCACCATGATGACTGGTGGCCTTTCAGTTTAGCACTGAAAAATCCACCCAATTTGATATTGTTGTCTCTCATTAGGTAAAGTACGGAGCCGATACCAACCTTGGATCCATCATGAACGAGGATTAATTGATCCGATGGTCGAGGAAGGGTAATGTGTTCTGCTGATAATAAGGTTTCTTGGAGCGTCTTGAACGACAGAAGAAGATTGTCAGTCCACAATATGGCATCAGTTTTTGCCTTGCCAGCGATGGCATTTTCAAGGTCTTCTAAATAACGAGAACAGCCTCTGATGACACGATTGAATACTTTGTAGGAGCCAATGAATGAGCGGAGCGCAGTTACAGTTTTAGGTGGATCACAGGATGCTAACGGTGTGATTTTATGTTGAGAAGCAGAAATTGTCCCATTGTGCCAGTCCCAACCAAGAATCTGTAAACGTGTTGGAGCGACAACGGTTTTGTTTGCTTTGAGGGTCAAGTTACTTGAGCGAATCCTTTCAAGGGTTTTGGACCAGTTGGAAAATAAAGTTGGAATATCTTTACCCCCAACATACAAATCATCTGCTATCTTTGCCACACATCCTTCTTGTATAAGGGGACCAAGAACAGCACACATTGTTTCTTCGAGAGTTTCAGAAGATCCTGGCATTCCCTGGGCGGATACAGCGTAAATACGTAAGCCTTTGAAAGGTGTAGGTGTGGCACACCATTTCATGGATCCCTTTTCAAGAGGGATTTGGTAGAACGCATCACGGAGATCAGTGGCAATAATGTAATTCCATGTAGATATCGTTCGTAAAGTTTCATCAACAGTTGGCATGATAGTTGGTAAAGTTTTACTGTACTCTCCTATAGTGGTAAATGCGGTTACTAAACGATAGCCGCCACTGGGCTTTTTAACAAGAAATGAGGGACTAACATGTTCAACAGCAACATCAACATCTTCAGGGCGAACGAAGACTCCTTGCTGTTCTAATTCGTCAAACTTTGATTGAAGAAGTTGTTTGTTTTCAGGTGAGTACGACGGTACACGAAGTTTCCGATTCGGTGGTGATACTGGACCGATGTTAACTCTGGCTCTCACTTTACCGAAGGTGTCATTGTAGCGACCAATGGTAGGATCGAAAACTGAGGAATACTTTTCATGAAGGGTATCGAAGTGGTCATTCCATTCATTGGACAGCTGTTTGTCAATCGTGATGTTGTGGAGAGAACTGGTTGACGGTTGATGGTTGATTGTTGGATTAGGTAATTTCCCAATTGGCTGGCAGATGGTTGGCTCGATTTCGGACGTATTTCTAATCTGGCAAAAATGATCACTATTTTTCAAACGAATAGCAGAATTTGTGTAATTTGTAAGACTTATCTTACCATCAACAACAGGAGTGATTTGGGGTCGGGGCCATCTCGATGTATCATAAGTTTTTGAGTCTGTACGAGGTTCTAAAGCGACAAATTTCTCATCCATAAATTTTGGAATATCAAGCATGATACTTTCACCAGGGAGGACGGTACTAGGTCGTTGAGTACGGCAAACAAACGTTTGAATTCTGCGCATAGATGGGTGATCAGTGGTGGGAGAACATGCGTAAGGGACTACGTCTTTGTCCTTAATTATGATGTGTTTCTTTGCAGATCGAATAGCAATGTCATTGAATTCAAGGAAAGGTTCACCAGCAATGATATCAGATCCTATATCACCTTTAATAACAAGGGCATCAAGTTTGAATGTATGTGAACCCCGAGTTATGGAAACGTTTTTAATTTCACCAAGTGTGTTTAAAGGTGTTGTTACATCAGCTTGGACAGCTCCTTGGACAGTTGTTTGAATGTCTAAGCCTACAGATTTAGCGAAACGTTCACTGACAAGGCTTGATTCAGCACCTGTGTCAAGACAAACAGTTGCTGGAAATTGTTTGTAAAAACATTGCATGTGAGGGGAGCTACTGGTACTAACACGACGTTGAATGACATGTGATCGTTGGATAATTTGTGAAGAATTTTCTTCTGGCTGAAATTCGTCAGTTTGTGGGTCGAACATTGTTGGGTCCTCAATTTCAACTTGTCTAACTCTGCTCATGCGACGACGGTCAGCCTCGGGTAAAAATCTGCATTGTGAAAGATAGTGTGTGTCAGATGGTCTGTTAGCGGTTCGACATAAAACGCAGTACTTTTTGTTGGATGATTGCTGGTAATTTGGTCTACGAGTGTTCATTTGAGAGCGCATAACCCGTGATTCTTCTACAGTTTGAAGTTCACTTAACAAAGCATCTAAAGCCTGTGATATTTCAGGTTTAATTGAAGCGAGTGTTTTATTTCTCAACTCAGCTCCATATCGTTGTTTTATAAGTGCCGGAAGTCCTGGGTTTATGCGTTCCAACCATAGCAAAACAATAACATTTTCGATTGAAGGTGTGATCTCCTCGTCGACGTCGATAGCGATGCCATGATGGGTCAAACCAGTGTCTTCTGTGACTAGATTATCGTCGAAGAAAGATACGATACGTTGGTAAAGGTCTTCTGGTCGTTCATCGGTTTGTAAACGAATTTGGGTTAAGTCAAGAAAACGTGAGCCTGTAGTTTGAAATCCATAGTGTTCTCTGATTTTGGTCCAAATGTTGTTCAATGAAGTGGAACTTTTAACAATGGTGTTACGAGAGATTATGGTTGCATAATTTGCAATTTGTCCAAGCATGAGTTCCAAGTGGGCACATTTCTGAGCAGCTGTGCGACGACGAGCTTCTGGGATGTTTTCTCCATCATTAGTGAAACCACGAGTGGGAGTGGCAGTTGACTTTTTCTGCCAACTGATTCCTTCCTCAAGGAAAGGAGCAAAGTTGTTGTCAAGTGATAATATGTATATCAAATTCTCTTTCCAATTTGTAAAAGAATTAAGAGTCTCAGTTTTCGTTAGAGTCCACTGCTTTGGAGCTCTCGAGGTTGCCATTTCTTCAAGGTGTCTTGATCAGAATAAATGTATCAGCAATTATTCTTCTTGTAGCCAAGTTCGTTCTAGAACCTATCACCACGTAATTAAAGTAAGACAGCTTATAAGAGATAATGGAAGTCTTAACTCGATAAGAACCTAATAGCATATGAAACACGAGACTGCGACAAAACGAAAGTGATAAAAACATGTCTCGATAAACCTAACATAAAATATATACTCAACACTATAAACAATAAAATAAGCGAGACTCATCTCGCAGGAGGAGTTCATAATGGGGCGCGTAAAGCGCACGAATAAATGTTAACAAAAGGTAATCCACGAAGGAGTTTACGAATGGGGCGCGAAAGCACCAAAATAACAAATAAAATAAACAACAACTGGCGCATATACTAATTCGAGAGTTTCCATCGAAAAAAGTGGAATCTAAGAGGTGTATCACGAAAATCATTTTCTAGCCACTTTTTTCGACCTCAGCCGCGCGACTATTACGTTTGGTCTGGAAACAGACAGCAAGCATAACATTTGCCTATGATATCTACCTCTTTGACTGGAGGCTTGATGGTCTTCCAAACATTTTGCATATCAGAAAGAGCCTGCTCCTCTGGGTCACTGTTTTCCTTGCCTTCAATTGTTTCATCTGTTTCATATGTTTCATCATCTTTCTTTGGACATACTTTCATCACTGTCATCAAACAACCTTGAAACCTTTTTGATGAACTGTAATGGGATTTAGCTGGAAGGATCATCACCGGTTTGTGACCATTTATAGTCATCTGGGGTAAAAACGGGACGAAATTGACGAACCTTTCCATATCTCAGGAACTTCAAAAGCTACAATCATGATTTTTGGCCAGCAACTCCCTCTAATGGTCATCTATCAACCCTCTTAATGGTTTAAACTTATGACTTTTAGTTTTCGCAAAATATTCACGGATATGCGTCCCGTAATTTTGGGGTAAAAACGGGACACCCCCGGGGTAAAAACGGGACGCGTCCCATATTTATCCCTCGTTGTTTTCTGCCTAGTGGGGTAAAAACGGGACATGAACTAAAACGAGGCTACCAAAACGAGGCTTAGACATGCGTCAAACGGCGTCCCGTGATTACCCCAGCGCGCCAAACATAGACTGGGGTAAATACGAGACGCATTTTAAGTGTCCCGTTATTACCCCAGATGACTATACCTTACAACTTACTTTGCTACACATTCTTACAAATGGAACTGAATGGAACATTGCTTGAGACCAATAGCCAAGCATTTTTCATTGGAGCATGTGCATCTGTCCATGCACTTGAGAAAATTAACTTTATTTTTCTCTTTTTGGTTAGCTTTTTTATTCTTGGCTTTTTCTGCTTCTGTCTTCTTTTCTTTGATGACTTTGACTTGTGAAGCAACATCTTTGGCTCTCATCCATAAACATTTGTTACCCTAACTGATTTCGTTTCAGTCGATGGCTTGACTTTCCTCACACTTAACAAACCAGGTACCTCCTCTGAAGCAATGCTTTTTTCACCAAGTTCCCTTAGTAAGCTTTGTGCCTGTTCAAACTTATCCTTCTAATATTCAGCCAAATTCTTTCTTTTATTGGGTGATACAATCAAGCCAGGAGATGCTTCTATTCTATTCTTTTTTTTTCTATTCTATTTGGTTGAGTTGCAGGAGGCTTTAGAGGCCTATTCTCGCAACTATAGACGCTTACTAATGAGCGTCCCGTCAGCACCTTGAACTGACTACCCAATTCCCCTCACATGGCATGGGTTGACCCGGGCGAAGGAACGTTCACTTGCCAAGTGAACTGCCGTGAGTGGGAATCGAACCCTGGCCTCCTGCACAGAAGCCAAGGTCGACTACTACTATACCAAGGCTTCAGCAAGCTTTGAATTTGATTATGATGACAGATGATGAACCAGCTGACGAACCAGCTGGTGAACCAGCCTCCTCATTTAACAGGTTACTTCCTCTTTCAAATTTGTCCTCTTGCATGTACTCAACATTTTAATGCTGTTGTAGTGACTCCAAGCATTTCACAAGGGTTTCCTGAGGTCAGCATGAATGATAGTTCCCAGTGTTCAAAGCAGCCTGACCTCTCACCCCATTTTCAATGCAAAACTGGACTGCCTCCTCTATTTGCTTATTTTTCAAGTTTGTCTTTTTTCTAGCTACATTTGCTTCATCCCACTTCATCCCTTGTTCCAGACCCGATCAGTCGAACTAATCGAACTGATTTTTTAATCGAACTAATCGAACCCGATCGCTCGGGTAAGTTATGGCATGTCTCAAAAACTGAAAATTACCATAATTTTTAGATCGCATTAGTCGACAGAAAATGACCAAACAATTGACTGAACATGAAGGGTACTGATGTAGTTTCTAACCTGATGTGTAACCTAATTGTTTTTTCGCTAATTCTCGCGAAAAACTATGCCCCGCCAAACTGGACAAAATTAGAATGATAAAATATATTCTTGAGAGTCGGTTATATATAGTGTAAAATCAAATTATAACATGCTATAGCTAATATATAGTATATAAGCATAATATATAAAGTCGAAATACTCATTATATATCTTCAATAAGATATATAACATGCTTGCTAAAATATATAATCCAAAGCCGTAATATTTTGTATGCGCATTATTTTCCATGCGCGTTCTGCATTCGCGCAGATGCGCGAGATACACTGCTCCGTTTCGGGGAAAAAATCGGAATAACATAACAAAAACAACGTGAAGTGAAGTGAACACGAAACGTATAAGAAAATGGCTACCGAGTTAAATTTTGAAGACTTTTTGGATTCACTACCTGGAAACATCAGACAAGCTAAACGTAACCTATTCACCTACAATGAAAATCTCATGGAGTACTGGGCAAGGAGACTTGAAGACTACTTGAATGTACTAAATGTAGCTTTACAAAGATGTTTAGATCATCCTCAGCTTCAGGAGGTATGTGACGGTGAAGGAAAAAACATAGTGCATTATTTATCTTTGATTATTGAAGATATTCAAAGCACTCTTGCCACTTTCAATGAAAATATTGAAGCTGCTCAGTCAATAGCTATCCATGAAAGACTGTGTGTAAATGAACCTGCTACTGGTTTACCAGGTCGCCCAAGAAAAGATATATCACAGGAAGAAATTGGTCGGCTGTTTGAAATCTTCAACTGTTGGGAAACTGTTGCTAAAGAATTAGGAGTTTCCACCAAAACACTTTCCCGTAGAAGAATAGAACTAGGGATGGGCACTAGTGGAAAGATCGGACCTAGAAACCACTACTCTGACATTACACAGGAACAACTTGAAGATGTTGTAAGAGAAGTACTAACAATACTTCCTGATGCCGGTGAATAGACCTTTTCGCCTTTGCGTCCGCCATATTGAGTTGTATGCAAAAATTTAGGTGGCCGAATTGCCGTGGTGAAATTCCCTTAGAAAGTATGCAAAACATATGCAAGTTTACAAAAAGATTAAAAAGACAACAAAGCATCTTATAAATAAATATTATAATCATTAGAACAATAAAAGATGGAATTTCTTAATCCAAAAGGAAATATTTACAGAACAACAAAAGCCTTTTAGGAATTTGTTCTTAAAGACATTGCATATTCTGTTTTCATGCCATAAAAAAATTCCACGAAGACGGAGTACACACATCAAACTTTCAAAACACACAAACTGAAAGCAGTAATTATGACGTCACACTTTCTCAATGTTTTGATTTGATCATTTGGCGGCTCTATTCCCAGGAGAATAATTTGCCGTCAGCCGAATAAGGATTGTTTTTTACCTTCGCAGGTGATTTTTCAGTTTGAGTTTCTGTCTAATGTTATGGTCTTTTGAAGTGCTTGTTCTAAAAGATGAGTGAATATAATTGTTTTTAGTTTTCAAGAGAAACAAGTTTAATCTTTCTTCTACAAGATTACACTTTAATATAATGCCAATTATGCATGTAAGTTTTTAATTTATACTTTCTTTTTGCATATATTTTGCATACTTTCTAAGGGAATTTCACCACGGCAAATTCGGCCACCATTTTTTTTGCATACAATTCAATATGGCGGACGCAAAGGCGAAAAGGTCTATCAGGTCGGGTTAGCGTGGTACATGGGTATAACCCGGACAGTGAAAGCGACTGTCCCGCTTCGCGCCCAACAACAATTTTACAGACCAAAAAATTTTCCGTCACTTTCGACTGTCCCGCGTCGCACCCAAAACGACGATTTTCGACTGTCCCGCTTCATACCCAAGACGGCGATTGTCGACTGTCCCGCTTCGTACCCAAATTGGAATTATGCCACACCCTTCCACTGTCACGTTTCGTACCCAAATCGGAATTACGCCACACCCTTCCACTGTCCCGTTTCGTACCCAAATTGGAATTACGCCACA
Source organism: Clytia hemisphaerica (assembly GCF_902728285.1). Taxonomy (NCBI): domain Eukaryota; kingdom Metazoa; phylum Cnidaria; class Hydrozoa; order Leptothecata; family Clytiidae; genus Clytia; species Clytia hemisphaerica. The sequence goes on from NW_027104043.1 coordinate 187,215, forward strand.
CCCTTCCACTGTCCTGCTTCGTACCCAAATTGGAATTGTGCCACACCCTTCCACTGTCCCGCTTCGTACCCAAAGTGGAATTATGCCACACCCTTCCACTGTCCCGCTTCGTACCCAAAGTGGAATTATGCCACACCCTTCCACTGTCCCGTTTCGTACCCAAATCGGAATTACGCCACACCCTTCCACTGTCCCACTTCGTACCCAAATAAGAATTGAGCCACACCCTTTCACTGTCCCGCTTCGCACCCAAATCGGAATTATGCCACACCCTTCCACTGTCCCGCTTCGTACCCAAATAAGAATTGAGCCACACCCTTTCACTGTCCCGCTTCGCACCCAAATCGGAATTATGCCACACCCTTCCACTGTCCCGCTTCGCACCCAAATCGGAATTATGCCACACCCTTCCACTGTCCCGCTTCGTACCCAAAGTGGAATTATGCCACACCCTTCCACTGTCCCGCTTCGTACCCAAATTGGAATTGTGCCACATCCTTCCACTGTCCCGCTTCGTACCCAAATTGGAATTGTGCCACACCCTTCCACTGTCCCGCTTCGTACCCAAATTGGAATTGTGCCACACCCTTCCACTGTCCAGCTTCGTACCCAAACTGGAATTACACCACACCCTTCCACTGTCCCGCTTCGTACCCAAATTGGAATTGTGCCACACCCTTCCACTGTCCCGCTTCGTACCCAAACTGGAATTATACCACACCCTTCCACTGTCCCGCTTCGTACCCAAACTGGAATTATACCACACCCTTCCACTGTCCCGCTTCGTACCCAAACTGGAATTATACCACACCCTTCCACTGTCCTGCTTCGTACCCAAACAAGAATTGTGCCACACCCTTCCACTGTCCCGCTTCGTACCCAAACTGGAATTATGCCACACCCTTCCACTGTCCCGCTTCGTACTCAAACAAGAATTGTGCCACACCCTTCCACTGTCCCGCTTCGTACCCAAACAAGAAATGTGCCACACCCTTCCACTGTCCCGCTTCGTACCCAAACTGGAATTATGCCACACTCTTCCACTGTCCCGCTTCGTACCCAAACAAGAATTAAGCCACACTCTTCCACTGTCCCGTTTCGTACCCAAACAAGAATTAAGCCACACCCTTTCACTGTCCCGCTTCGTATCAATTGAATAAAAAAAATGAAAACCACGCGGGTCAAGCGTATAGAAAGGGAAATAAGCGGCTTCATTTCCCATCCAGGAGTCTCGTGTCTAGCTTTTTGAGCTTGTAATTTAATGGGTTTCGTAGCCGAAGAATCCTGCTTTGATAGAGTAAGTTATTTTCAAATCACAAGACCTTTCTCTGATAGTCGAAACACATCCTGTCAACTATTTGGCCTTTTCTCAACGCCAAGAAAAGTCAATATGCAAATAGGTTGCACGCTTTTTTTTATAAGAATGGTGTAAATCCATTTCGTCATGGATATTCTTAGTTTTTTTGGGAAAATCATCCTAAAATATTCTTACAGCATTCTTAGGTTGGGATCCTACTTCAGACTAGATTTAACATTTATTACAAACGTCTAAAGAATAAAATGGCATTTTTGTGAAAGGAGTGAGCCTTACTTGAGAGTAATTGACAATTTTTAATTGAAAATGCTCTAAAAATGGCATTCTTAGCTTGAGTAGCAAAATTCTATGATGGTGATATTCTTAGCATTATTCTTAATTTTTTGGCCATTTTTATCATGGACATTCTTATAAAGTGTATTCTTATAAAAAAGCCTTTTTATTGACAGAAATCAAAGTTGAAGCCTTCAACTAAATGAAGTAAAATCCCGAAGGGCTAAAAGCGAATTTCCTACGTAGGATTGTTGTTATACAAATTCCAGGATGAAAGTGAAATTTTTTTGCTATATTAAAAAAAATATACCACTCGAAAACAAAGAAAACGCTAAATTCCATCCGTCGTCAAAAACACATTGCTTTTATTGTTTTAACCTTTCGAGCATCTATGGATTTTTTTATAACTTTTGAAATATTTATCCAATAGATCTTTTCATAAATTACGTCACAAACATCTCTTGCCTCGTTTTGAATTTATTGCCCAGCGGATTTTATTACAACTACTTTCTATTCATAAAAAAATCATTTAATGTCTCAAGGAATATGATCATCATGGAAATACGAGGAATACGAGGCAAGTGATGTTCGTGACGTAATTCTATTGACTTCAAATCTTGTAAGTGTGCACGAAATATGAATTGGCATCTCAACCTCGTCCCGGTGTATTCCATCCTTTATTTACGTTACTGATTTACGTTGCTGATTGATTATTATCTAGCGCCGCGCCATCACTAAGCATCAAAAAGCCGATAATACGCAGAGAACGAGGTTGTTGGCATCTTTGGTAAAAATTCTACCATCATTGATTGCCATTGTCACCTGATGACGTCATCATTCTTGAAAATACCGAAAATATTCTCTAACTTGTTTCATTTAATTTTTTTGCTCGAATTTTGTAAGGTAGTTCCAAATGACATGTTTTTTCTGGGCAAAAGATCAATTTTTTGCCACCTGTTGGTATCGTGTATTTTACAGAACGGCCCAAATATGCCCTTTTTGCTTAAATCAGCCCTAGGATACTGCAATGACGGATTAGTAAATGTTATTGACTTATTATTTTGACAAGTGTTAGGTATATTGATAGTACACATTTGCGGTCAAATTTCAGCAAAATCAGACGAGTGGTGTTGGTGTTGGTGCCGAGAGTGAGTATTTCATGTAGGATACGGACCGATCTGTAAAATTTTGCACACTGTCTTAGATGGTCAATATTTATGACTAGGAAGAATTTCAAGTCAAAAGCTCCAGTATTTCCTGAGTTCCAGCAGGCGATGAACGTGTATTTTACAGATCGTTCTGCAAAGTGCCAAATACTCACTGGAACGAATATATTCTGTTACTGATCTCTTTTCTTCGACAAATCACCCTTCAGCGGAAAAAAGTCAACCAGTCGAAACATGATTTCAGTCAAGTTTACATTCTGGTCTGTAAAATACCAACCAGACAGCCCCTCCAGAGAAAAATAAATGCTTACCCTAGTATAAAAGTGAGAAGATGCTAGAACTTTAAGTCGAAGGGCTATGCAAACAGTTAATAATTACTTATCAAATTTCAGCCCACTAATTTTAGTGTTGGAGATAGCACAGAACCATCTTAGAAATCTAAACTAGAATTTCCACTTCTTATTATAATGGCACTAATACTTTTGACGATTGATCTGATCAGGCAGAATTATGAATTCAGTTTTTTTTACAGTAATCTACATTAATTTAGCTGGGTAACGTTATATTGCCCTTCCAAATGAGTGCGCAGTGAGTTCCCCGATTTTATTGACCATTCTCTGACGTGGATTTTGATCACGTGATCAAAGATGATGGGGAAAAAATATCAACCTCAAAATTCAAAACAAGCCAGCTTACACACCAGGGTGATAACCAACTGACATTGATGGGGGTTTTTTGACGGAGTTTACGACTAGCTGATTCACCTATCTATGAACTGAATGGAACACGGAAGAAGCAGGGTCTCCTCAAAGAAAATTGTAAGCAAATTGATCCTGGGTCATAAATGAAGATATCTTAAGTGTAATATTAATTCTCAACTTCAGTTGAGCTAGAAACTGAGAAACTCCTTTCTCTGAGAAAAAACCTTGGCGCAGCCTTGAGACTTCAAAAACGATCAGACTTGGCTGAAATTTGGCACACTTGTTCCTTGGGTGAATATCTGGGGTTTTTTCATTCTTATGAAAAAAGATTTTTGGGATCTGGGCACTAGCTTTTTTGTTTGATTTGCTAAAATTTGGCCTTTGAATAATTTGAAGCTACTGAAGTTTAACTGAGTGCGTTGCGCACGTTTTACTCTTTGCATATTTACTCATATCCGCCTCAGTAGCCTTCTTCGTGTAAAAAACCGCGGAGTACGTTTTGTTAACTGTTAGCAGTTATTTTGTGCGTTTTTCAAGTCTCTGCGGTGCAGCGCAGAGCTATTCTAAACCTTTTGAGAAATTGAAAATTTGTCCTCTTTGAATTTTATCGAAAGTCTCAGTCGGGTTGTGGCCTCCATTATGCTTTAAATGCCTTAAAATTGAAATTTTATACCAATCGACGTAGAATTTCACTTTGATTCAAAAAATCCGAAAGAAAAGCAAAAGTTTTTATATCAAAGTTATCTTATCAAAGGCTTTTAAAGCCCGGTACTCACTTGTGCAAAAAATCGTGTTTAAGTGCGTCTAAGTGCGTCTAAGTGCGCCTAAGTGCGTTTATCAGTTAGGCGCACTTAAACGCTATTTATGTACTCACTGCAAAGTGATTTGAATGAAAGAGGGTGAAAAAGGAGTTAAGCACACTTAAACGCAATAAAAAATCCCGCTCTCTCTTCAAATTCAAAAGAACTGAATAGTGTTTACACGCGGTGTCTTTGATGATCGCGTCGAAATATCGAAACTTTTTTATATTCGCGTTTAAGCGCGCCTAGCAAAATCAAGGCGCGTTCATGTACTGTACTTCACTGTATGGTCAGAAATTTTAAACTTTTTTGTTTACAATTTGTTTTATTTTAATCCCTCTTCTCTGTTTTTTTATGTACGAAATAGTGTCTGATCAACACTATTTCTTCTTTGGTAAAGATGACGGGTGGCTCGCGGGCGCCAGAGAGTGCTTACTCTTGGTACCACACCTGACTCTAGGCTTTGTCTTCATCTTGCCATTTTCTTTTTCTTTGTATAATTGTTTGTTTGAATGTTTTGTTGTTTTGTATCATATTTGTTGGTATTGTCGGTCGAGCAATTGGGGTGTGATGATGTTTCAGCTTTTGCTGAGATTATGTTGAGGGTAGTGTTTTGATCCATGAGAGATTTTCAAACTTTTCTTAGTATACTCGTATTTGGCAGCGAATGTGTTAAAATTCGAAATACCTCAACTAAATGACGTTAGATTATCCTCAATGTAATGGTACCTTTCGTTTTTCAAAAAGAGTACTCCTATGCATGGAGGTATAAAGAAACAGGAGAAGTATACTATTGTAACCAAGCTCGCCCTACGATTAAAAAAGTTACGATGTATGCATGCTCATATCTTTAATGAGTTCTTTTATCCATAGGTGAAATCTTATTGGCTCATTTAAGCTTTAGAAATTAAATGAGACGAGATTCATTGTTTCTGACATCAGAGTAAGAAAATATTTGGACTAAAAAAAGACCTGTAAACTTGGCAATCCTTCATCAAATGATAAGATTTTTTGATCAATGTTTTCTTTAAGGTGAACTCTATTGCTTGATACTTTCCTCCAAAATTCTCCAGCGACTTTATGTCTACAAATTGAGTCTGAAATCGTGTGTGCTTATAAAGGACTTTTCATTTTCTGGCTTGAGAAAATATCTTTTCAAAACAAAATTGAACGGATAACGAAATGGAACAGAAACTTGTTTCGCGTGGACGAAGTTTTATTTAATTTTCGTACATTAAAAGGCTAGAATCTTCAATACTGATAATTAGAATGTTCAGAGCAAACTTGAGTTCTACTAAAAAGTCTTATTTCATCGGGTGAGCTTAGAATTTCTTTTGATACATTTTATAAAAGAAATAAAAAGACTTTAACAACCAATTACCGACATATTCAACTCCTGTTTTTCTTTATACCTCCATGTCCTATGCAACTATTTTTTCGATATACAGTGGAGTCCCTATCACTCGATCATGCACGGGGAACACAAATTTGTTCGAGTAAAGGAAATTTCGAGTTATGAAGAAAGGTTAAGAGACATTCAAGTTACAGAGATTCGACTTAAAGAGACTCCACTATACAAAGTTTAGATATGCTCAGACGTTATAGTTTGTTTCGATCTGAAACGAAACGTCTCAAAAAGCTGTGTGAACATCAAAATTCAAAACGTCAAGAAACATCAGAAACCGTATTCTTTAAAATAACATGAACATATAAATTACTGGACATCCATCTCCTTTGTATTTTTGAAGATAACACTGCTAGCTTCGTTGCCGCCTCGTTAAAGTCATAAAATGAGACAATAAATTTTGATGATATACCTGTTGGGAATAACTTGCTAACAACGTCAAAACTTCGACAAAAGTCTCTGTTGTTCTACTCTTCTCAAGTCTTTTATCTATATCATGACAAAGATAACCGAGGCAAAATCATCATCAGCTTGTCAAAATTGCGACTAATATTCTTAAATTTGGACTCAAAGGTATGGAATAATTTTAGAGAGTATGGGATTCAAATAATGATAATCTTGTGACACAGGCTCTCAACTTTGGCATACTATGTTTTTCATGTCATAAAAAAGATTATTGGAGTGACAAAAGTGATTCAAAAGTAAACACGTAGTTGAAATTCTGCATTTCTGCGTTGACAAATGTTGATATAATATATTGCAAACTTACTAAAACATTTAGAATAATTCTTTTGTGAATCATGATTAATGTTCAAGCTCTATGAATCCTTTTACCTAAGTAATTCCAAGAAATGAAATTGTGACGGAATATTGTCAGATTTTTTATACCAATTTTAAAATACAGACGGCAACGAAGCTCGCTTCAAAGACACAATGGAAGATAGACGTCCAGTCGTTTATATGTTCATGATAATAATGATTCAAGATTGGGTACGAAGCGGGACAATGGAAGGGTGTGGCCCAATTCTAATTCGGCCACGAAGCGGGACAGTGAAGGGGTGTGGCACAATCCCACTTTGGGTACAAAGCGGGACAGTGGAAGGGTGTGGCACAATCCCACTTTGGGTACGAAGCAGGACAGTGGAAGGGTGTGGCACCCGCATTGGGTACGAAGCGGGACAGTGGAAGGGTGTGATGTAATTCTTGTTTGGGTACGAAGCGGGACAGTGGAAGGGTGTGGTATAATTCCAGTTTGGGTACGAAGCGGGACAGTGGAAGGGTGTGGCATAATTCCACTTTGGGTACGAAGCGGGACAGTGGAAGGGTGTGGCGTAATTCCGATTTGGGTACGGAACGGGACAGTGGAAGGGTGTGGCATAATTCCACTTTGGGTACGAAGCGGGACAGTGGAAGGGTGTGGCATAATTCCACTTTGGGTACGAAGCGGGACAGTGAAAGGGTGTGGCTTAATTCTTGTTTGGGTACGAAACAGGACAGTGGAAGAGTGTGGCTTAATTCTTGTTTGGGTACGAAGCGGGACAGTGGAAGAGTGTGGCTTAATTCTTGTTTGGGTACGAAGCGGGACAGTGGAAGAGTGTGACACAATCCCGCTTTGGGTACGAAGCGGGACAGTGGAAGGGTGTGGCATAATTCCGATTTGGGTGCGAAGCGGGACAGTGGAAGAGTGTGGCATAATTCCGATTTGGGTGCGAAGCGGGACAGTGAAAGGGTGTGGCTCAATTCTTATTTGGGTACGAAGCGGGACAGTGGAAGGGTGTGGCATAATTCCGATTTGGGTGCGAAGCGGGACAGTGAAAGGGTGTGGCTCAATTCTTATTTGGGTACGAAGTGGGACAGTGGAAGGGTGTGGCGTAATTCCGATTTGGGTACGAAACGGGACAGTGGAAGGGTGTGGCATAATTCCAGTTTGGGTACGAAGCGGGACAGTGGAAGGGTGTGGCATAATTCCACTTTGGGTACGAAGCGGGACAGTGGAAGGGTGTGGCACAATTCCAATTTGGGTACGAAGCAGGACAGTGGAAGGGTGTGGCGTAATTCCAATTTGGGTACGAAACGGGACAGTGGAAGGGTGTGGCGTAATTCCGATTTGGGTACGAAACGTGACAGTGGAAGGGTGTGGCATAATTCCAATTTGGGTACGAAGCGGGACAGTCGACAATCGCCGTCTTGGGTATGAAGCGGGACAGTCGAAAATCGTCGTTTTGGGTGCGACGCGGGACAGTCGAAAGTGACGGAAAATATTTTGGTCTGTAAAATTGTTGTTGGGCGCGAAGTGGGACAGTCGCTTTCACTGTCCGGGTTATACCCATGTACCACGCTAACCCGACCTGATCCGGTCTATCATATGTTATTGGTGCCTGTAAATCTCGTGGCTTGCTGGTACAGCGCTATCGTATCCAGTCGTATAAGAGATGCAATCAATGTTGTAGACCCTGTCAGTAGGGCCTTGAGAAGAACTGTTGCAATTGTTAGACGAAAGTATAACGTCAAATCACCAAATTCATTATGGTAAGTAAGTCACCAGTTGATTCTGACCAGGCATTCAATCTGGAAAGGATACAAAGCTTATACACTAACTAAATTTATGATCTTTAAACACTTCATTAACATTCTTTCTCATTTCCCTCTTAGATTTTCCGATTTCAAGAACTTCCCCCATATCATACTTCGTCATTGCATTTTTCAGTTCTGTGTACCAACTTCCTTCTTTCTCGTTTGATTCTTGTTGTTCTAATACTTTCTTTGCTATTCTGTTGTCGTCAGACGTTTTGAGGGTATGGTATAGGTTAATTTTTTTCATCAGAATTTCAATTTTACAGAAGTTGTATCTGATACATCTGATACTTTATCGATTACTATTAGATTTCTATCTTTAAAGATAATATGCGCATGCGCGCTTTATAAACTTTTAAAACCAAAATGGTAGATCTTTGAAGTGTAAGTAAATTTTGGCGGCGAAAAGGATAAATTGTTCGTTCGTGTTGGCTCTTTTTGTTACTTTATTTTCCATATGGGGGTAGAACTTTCGGTTACATGAAAACATGAAAAAGAAGAAAACAGAGGCAAGTTCATTTTCCAAGAAAACATGGTTAGTCATGATAATGCATGCAAACTTGTTCATGGACTCGGTGTAATC
>NW_027104043.1:199805-227184 GCF_902728285.1 Clytia hemisphaerica
TTCTTCTGCGGTGGCACTTTAATGAAAATTATGGCTAGTATAAATTATTCTAAGATTGAATTGTATGTAAAATGCAGAACAAAACAAAGGACAAAGACCAGAACAAAGTGGACATGCAAGAAAACCAAAATGCGTCTAGACCCTTAAAGAAAGCTCTGTCCACATGTGACAAAAAACAGAAAGACACTGAAAAATAAAATCAAGAAGAACACAAACATGAAATTTTGTATTTCACGAGTTTCTCAGTTTACAGTACTAGGGCTGCGATAATACGGGGGGGGGGGTGCCGCCCGACTTTCGAACTTTGGACCCTTACCGGGACTAAAAAGGAGAAAACAAAAAATTTTTTTGGGAATTTTGACCAAATTTCGATCTTTCAGGAGGTAAAAAGTTGATATTTCCAATTTTTCCGATTCTTAGTGGGACTGAAACTTGATTTTCTGATTTTTTCCGACCCTTAGCGGAAGTCCAAAAAAGGCACCCTTAAGGGCATACAGTACCCTCCATTTGCCTAAGTACCCCCCCCCCGGGATTCAGCCTCGTATCCATTTATATCTAAGGCTTAATTTACGTTTTACGTTGACGCACGACATATTATATTAGCGAGATTAAGTATCTGGAATTCTCTACGGCTACGGTTGAAGTGGCAAGGGTAATGGCGAGTAAGGCAAGTAATGGCGGGTGAAAGCAAGTTATATATTTGACGTACAGCATTATGTCGACTTTGCTTCTACGGTGTTTTGGTGTTTTTCCCGTACAAAGCAAAAGTAGACAACGACATGTCACCTTTGGTGACGACCCGTAGGGGCAGCCCCGTAACCGTAGCCGTAGAAAATCTCCGATACATAATATCGCTATTATCTTCCACTCACAGTAAATTTTCAAAAAGCAGATGATACGATCCGGGCGGGGGGACGACGAGGTTGACATTATTTTTATTTATTCATAGAAATATATTTCACAGGTCTATCGACCTCTACGAAATAATTTTAGATTTATAAAATATTGTCTAGTTCTTCATCTGTCGTCCAGTCGTCAGAAGATATGGACAGTGAAGATGTTGTTTTGGTCTTTGTCCTGCTAGGTTTTCGAACTAGGCGAAGGTTTGTTCTAGGGCTTCCTCTTACATGCCAAACGAAATCGTCATTTTTTAAATTCATTTTTTTCGCCTTTTGGCACATATCTTTAATAATTTTTCTTTCGTTGATGGTGAAGTCGTCTGTAATGCTAAAGCCACCAATTTCGTTGAATCGTTTCAGCTTATGCAGATTTTGCATTATCCGTTCTTTTTCCTCCATACTTTTTAAGATCAACTTGATTGGACGCCAATGTAGCCCTTTTCTGTTTTGTCCAATGCGATGGTGGGACGCTTTGATATCTTGGACGCCAATGTTACCTAGTATACCTTCAATATCTATTTTGTCTTGTTCCTGTTGTTCCTCTTTCTTATCTACCTCTAATTCCACCATTCCATGTATAATAATGTTTCGTTTTCTTGATTCGATGTCTCTTTCTTCATTCTTATTTTCTTGTTGGTGTTCTCTCACTGCTGATTTGAAATTATCCTTGTGTTTCTTAGTTATTTCAGCGTATGTTTTTTCTGATGTTTTTTCTATGTATTTCGTCGTTTGCTTTATTTCTTCTTTTATAATCTGCTTGGTTTTTATTTCAAAGTCAGCCATCTTATTGGTTAAGATGCTTTCGATATCGTTCTTAAGGCTGCGGTTCTTGGCTACCTGGTTTTTGAGCTTTTTAATGACGTCGTCCTTCTTCTCAATCTCCCTCTGCACTCGGGTGAAACAAGGCATGTCCCAAATATATTTTGCGTGACGCCCACCGCTTCCAATGATTCCTTAACGTTCATATATAGCTCAAAAGAATCGTATCAACGAGAGGATTTCGAAAAGTGCTGGGTCAAAAATTTGCATTAAGCCAATCTCCAGATATCGGTCAAAAATTGATTTTGACGTTATAAAAAACATCGAAAAAACACGTCATAAGTAAGATTCAAATGACGTCATTATTCAAAACAGCGATAACTTCAATTTTATTAATGCAATCAACACCAAATTTTGACTGGAGTTGTAAATTAATGATTCTGAAATATTTGTTGAAAAATTTTCAGAAAATTTGAATGACGTCATTTGTTGTCAGGAAAAATTAAAATACGTCAAAAATTGCTGACGTCATCATGAATTTTCAGATTTTTTTTGATGAAATTTTTAGAAACGTTAATTTACATCTCCAGTCAAAATTTAGCTTTTATTGTAGTAAGTTAATCGGAATTATCGCCTTTTTTCAATAATGACGTCATTTAAATTGTCTTTTTGACGTGTTTTTCGATGTATTTTATAACGTCAAAATCAGTTTTTGGCCGATATCTTGAGATTGGCTTGATGTAAATTTTTGACCCAGCACTTTTCGGAATCCTCTCGTTGATACGATTCTTTTGAGCTGTATATGAAAGTTAATGAATAATGGGAAGCGGTGTGCGTCACGCAAAATATTTTTGGGACATGCCTTGTTTCACCCGAGCATCATATGATACGAGTTCTCACCTATTTTACTCATTAGAGATCGTGTTATCCACACGCAATTCTGACATAGATATTGTTCGCAAAGTGTTGGCAAAAATTTGCAGCTGGTAAAGCGGTAATTGTGTGCACTCGTAGTGTACCATGCAGTGGCAGTTTCGGCATTTTAGACGGTTTTGGTCATCGTCATCTGAACAAGAGGTGAAAGTGCATGTTTGGTTTTGTTTAGCTTCTTCAAATGGTTGTTTTTCTTGCTTTCTGTCGTTTTTTTCGTTCATGTTTTTGATTTTGCTAAATTTCAACCATTTTTTCAACCATTATTGTTAATAAAAGTTGTATCCCACCCCTTGCTTGTCTGCTCAATTTTTAATATTAGGAAATGTCAATCTCATTTTAAAACACTGCAAAAAACTGTTTTTTACTTAGGGTCGGCTTTTTATTGTATTTTGGTCGAGGGTCGGCTTTTTTCCAAGGGTCAGGGTCGAGGTCAAAGTCGGGTTAATATAGATTGCCCTAGCCCTTTGTACCGTGAATAATTAATATTTTCTCTTTGACAACTTGGCCTTTCATACTCAGGGTAAGCCCTTCGGGCTTTATAAATCTATGGACCCTACACGATTTTCCGATTAAATCTGGATTACAATCCCGTTTCGGATAACTTGTTTTCACGTGAAATTTCACTTTCGTTTTTGGACTTCACCATGTCCTTGGTCATAAAAGCTCAGGGGGGGGGGGGCTCAGGCGTCAGGGTGTAGTACACTGATGCCTTCATTTGTCTGTAATTGGGTTTTAAACTACTTTCAATTTATGAAGCAAGCAATGCAGGTATTTGTTTTACTTATTTTCTATTGCGTAGATGGTGTAGGTTTTCTTCATTTTTTTGAGGGGAAAATTATGAACCAATCAGCAAATTAACTAATCGAATCCAATCAAACGATTGTTGCCACATCATATTTTCCGCTGATTTTCTGAGGCAGAGAAGCAGGATAAAATCTGGAAATTGTGCTATACCGGGTGTGTCAAAAGAAACCGCCCCTATTTTTCGATTTTTAACGTATAAATTTCTATCCAACATAGGCATGTGAAATTTTAAGGGAGGATTTGAAATTTAATTTTTTACCCTTGGTGAGAATTATACATTTGTATGTTCATTTAAAATGACTTTATGACGGTTTGGCTGACTTACGTCAATTTTTCACTGTTCATTGATTTTGATAGTTAAATTTTCCCGTATGGAACAAGAAACCACAATACGCTTCGTTTTTACCTTCTTATTTTGTGTCACCGAAATGGCATTATTTTTTTGTTTCATAGGTTAAGTTCTGTTCCAAGGTCAATAATTGATAGATTCTAGCTAGTTCCAGTTAGGCCATTTTTTAACGTCGATTGCAACGACAAAAAAAAAAGACTCTCAAATCGTCAATGATGCAGAAACGAACTGATGTTATTAACTTTTGTGCATGAAAATCGTTAGGTTTTCAATTCAAGTGTTTTGCAAAAAGGTAAAGAAGCAGAACAGAGTTTGTAGAATATAATATGATCGATTAAATAATGGAAATGAAACGAATTGATGAAATTTTGTTTTGCTAAAGAAATGCTTTACATTGTCTTGAACACCTTGAGATGTTACCGTAACACTGCGAAAAGATTCTCAAAACCCCTTTAATTTGAAAAAAAAAGATAAGTTTGACATTAAAAGATTTTGGCTTAGTAGCAGTGTTCCCATCTACATCTCGCTTCAATTTCAATTTTACTTTAAAACTGTTTTTACAGCTGATAGGAAAGCTAGAGTGTAAAGGTTTGACGTCTTCTTTGACGTCAATTAATTGCTTTGTTTTGGTTTTGGATTTGTCGAACCGGATTGCTTGATACGAGAATAAGTCTACAGCAGTATAAAGCGTGCGTTGGAAATTTTAAATCTTGCAAATATCTTTTTGGGAGAATAAGCATCAGTCTTTGTATTAATCTTATGTTTTGGGGGTTACCAAATCTTCTCCCCTATCGTTTCCATCTTTTCTGGTTACAATATTTTTATACACTTTTTCAGCTTAGCCTTCTCCTTTTGGCAGGAGATATTGAGTCTAACCCGGGGCCGAGAGAGAAAGATAACACCTTATCAATTTCTCATTGGGATCTAAACAGCGTTTGGGTTAATAAATTTTCAAAGATTTCTCAAATTACTGCCTTTCTGAGTGCTCACAAGTTTGACATCTTCTGCGTTGGTGAGTCGTTTCTCGATTCCTCTAACGAGAGCGATGATTCGAGGTTGAAGATAGAAAATTGTGAGCTGCTCAGATGTGATCACCCATCTAACTCAAAAATAGGTGGTGTTTGTCTTTATTATAGAGGGGGGTCTTTCTGTTGATAGAAGGCCTGAGTTGTCTTCTCTTGACGAGTGCCTTGTTTGTGAAGTTAAATCTGGTTCGAAAAAACTTTTTCTTTGTCTTCTCTACCGAACTCTTAGTCAAAATGCAGAAGAATTTTTTGCATTTAAACAAAAATTGGAGGAAACTATCAGAAAAATTTATGATGTTTCTCCTACTTTAGCTATTTTCCTCGGTGAATTTAACGCAAGAAACTCAGTTTGGTGGACTGGTGATATCACAAATTCTCAAGGAAAGGACATTAGTTAGTTAGATTTGAAGCCAACAAATCCTACCAAAGTTGCGCGGCCTTGAGCGGCTCGCCTGGTTTTTACAAAAATGACAGATTGAAACTAAAATTTACCGCTCAATTTCGAAAAAAATATCAATTGTAAACAAAGGAATTGCTAGATTCAATCTGTCGTCAAAAATACAGCGCATCTTTTAAGGCCTCACTTTTTCTTGCCTGAGAAAGATTAGAGATTCTACTCTAGCCCTTCGGGCTTTAAACTCAATGTTCGAACCCCGGTCGGGTCGATGTTTCAAGGTTTAAGATAAGTTTAAGATACTCCCGCCCGTCGATGATACTCCCGACCGTGTCTTGGTCGGTTTTGTCACATGAACAATGTTTCTGAGCCAAAATGTATCCAATCCCTTTCTATGACCAGTCAGTGCGAAGACCAGTCGGGCGTCCAAGGTCAAATATTTCTACACCCTCTTTGATTGCATCAATGATTGCTCGTTTGGATGATTCTAAAGCAGCGTCTAGCTCCTTGTTCTATTCAAATGGTGTCCATAGCGAGAGGAATTTTTGAAATGGCTCCATATGGTCTCGGAGTTGCGTGTAGCTGGATACCTGATTCACCAGACCAAACCAACTTCGAATATCAGTTGTTGATGACAGTGTTGGAAAATTATAAAAAGCGTTAAATACTTCGGAAGGGGTAAACTTTTTCTGGTGTAATGCGAAAGCTAGCAAAATCGACTTCTCTTTTTGTGCAAATTGGAATTTCTCAGGATTAACAATTACAGTTGACAATTACAATAACAATTGAGTTTCCAATAAGAGTCTATATATTTATTGTTCTCCACCAATGTTGAGTTAAGTCAAGTAACAAAATCTACCGATTAGTGTCGTAAATGTTGTTAAGGGCTCTGACCATAGTCAAAAAATTGATTTTGGTATTTGAACATAAAAGTTATGTGTCAGAAACCTTTACACTTTTAACAAAGAATTGTCATTTACAAATTGCTTTTTAATCAGATCCCTTAAGAGTAATTAAGAATTTAATTGCAAAAATGACGTTATGTATGAACTTTAAAAAGACGTTAATAATATGTTGCATCACCCTCTTTTATAGAAAGTGCCAAGTTTTAATGGGTAATTAACCTTTTTTTTCGAAATTTTTTCAAACTGTTGGCAAAGAATTGTACTGTTTTAAATTTTTTGGAAAAACTTTCTAGATTGATGCATCAAAAGTAATAGCTGTTTTTCCATGAACAATTGGGGTGAAAAATAGGTCAAAAAACACTTTTTTCAAGATTTTGAGACAGTTAAACTTTTAGAAAAAATTTTCGAAAACATATTTTTAGTTCGGTAAAGGATACACCATCTACCACAAAAATTTTTTCACAATATTTATTCTTCGACCAAACTAAACTCTTCAAAGTTGAAAAACTCTTCGTCGCAAAAGTCTTCATTTTCTTCTTCATCAATTTTTTTCTTTGCGATTCATAAATTTTCAGACTCAAGGATAGTTGGCCTAACAGAAAATGTATAACATGTCAAAGTTTTGTTAGCTACATCAGGCAGAAATTTATATTTTGTACATGGCAAACATCAAAATTCACTATGGTCAGAGCCCTTAAGTGGCGATCGGATTCGCGTAAAGGAAGGCTGTTATAGCCATTCAAAGAGTCTATTACAGTTTTCCAGGTGTTACCAGTAACATGATAGACGATATGGAATGGTTGTTCGGGGTTAAGGGTCTCCCATTCACAGAATGCATTCGATAGAGATAAATCAACGGTTTTACGAAGCGATCCATCATGCTTTCTTGCCCCAAACATGTGGTGACACCAATCGGACGGTTCCCCAAGTGCTACTGCTTTAATCACGTTGAGGGCAAAATCACGAGCAGTGTCTGCGTATGTATACGCAGACACTGCTCGTGATTTTGCCCTGAAAGTGATTAAAGCATACTTGATCTCTCTAATGCATTTATATAGGCATCGCTTTGTGGTGGGCGATAGAAGCAACATCATCTTTGATGTGAATTTCAACGGGTGGACCCCATGCAAGGAAGTTGTTTTTTGTAGAGCTTCCATAGCGGCCAAGGAGCTAATCATGCACGCAATCGAACATTATTCTCGGGGGTTCAGAGGAAGGACTATTCATCAGGGTGGGGTGGTGGTACAGTTCCTATTGAACAGTTACATATACCTCCGTCATCTTTGGTTGCACCACAGATGCTTCCCACAGGCAGGCTCACGTTATCCTAAGGGTTCTTTCTTTCGAAACGTTGTTTGTGAATGTTCCAACGACTCAGAAGTCTCGGTTTATTATACGACAAATATGCGTATTAATGTCCGACTAACATATATAACGAAATCTCATTCCGACTCCCAACTGCACCTGTTATTTTGGCACGGAATACTCCATATATCTTAATGGGCGACTTGTTATTCATAAAAAAGTGTCTTTGGTCATAAATCTGACATTTGGAATCCTGCTTCCAGTTATTGCTCAAAGGACCAGATGTCGGGTTGAGCGCCAGTGTCCACAACGGCTGCAAAGTCAACGGATTTAGAATTCATTTTGTGGAGTGTAAGTCAGAGGTTGACTCTTGCGTGGAATGATATAACAATAACAGCTAACTGCTTCAATATTGTAAATGTCTCGCCAAGAGTAAGAGTAGAGAGACTGGGTCTAGCTCTGAGTACAATATTTCCAAGATGTTCCTCTGTGCACTCAAAGAGCTAGCCACACTTAACGGCATCAGGTATTTGGGAAGGGTTCAATCTTTGGAGCACGTACGGTAGGTGCAGCACGTGACTGAGTAGTGTTCATCGTGTGTATGGTGGTGTATGCATTTACCAAGGCAGCAGAACCATTTACCATTTTTCATTATTCTTTTAAATGTTCGGATATAGGAATAATTACCCCAATAGAATATGCATAAGGTGTCATAGTTTCTTTTGGCTAATTTAAGCAATAATTTATATTTTGTACATATCAAATATGAGAAATTCACTATGATCAGAGCTCTTAATGAAAGATCTTAAATTGTCGTCATGGTTACTTTTTTCTGCGTTGATTGCGCGCTGAATAGAATTGCTATTCGCCGTCATAGGTCGCAATATGATTTCGGCATGTGATTTTCATGGTAATATAAACAGGGATGGACAAATAATGGAGAAATTTTTCTTTTTCTTGAGACAGGTCCCGGGGGAGGCAGTTAGGCAAAATTAGGTAGGGGGATGTGCTGCTCTGACAGGGTCCTAAATTTACTAACTTTCAAGATGTGTATCTGACAGGGTAGACTTTTGATCATGACGGACGATTGTCAGGGTGGAAATTAGACAATTTTTGAATTTTTTGTTCTTACAGGATACCAAATTTACCAAACATTCATCTGACAGGGTACACTCTTCGAACTCCAGCGACACGTCCCCGTCGGTCCCAAGATCAATGCCTCCATCATAGGTTTTGACCACTCTAATAATACAGCTTAATAATTTATCGTTTCAAGCTCTAGTGGGAAAAAAGCCCATAGCAACCTGAAAAGAATCTACAAAAGAAATGTCTAAATACTTAAAAAAATCTATACAATTAGCATAATTAAAAATAAGCTATGGAGAAAATCTCAATGAAAGAAGAAAACAAGGCAAAGAAAGAGTTTTTGCAATGTATGCTCAAGATACGGCAGATTTCCATAAGCTAGTTTAGTTAGCGAGTTAGCTGGACTTGTGTCGTGTAGAAATAGTTTCTTTGTCATGCAGCTTTTGTGGAAAAATCAAGCCCCCTAAAAAGCCAAATAGATTACACATTTTTTTATATGCATAGGGTAAATATTTATGAGCCTCATTATGCTTAGCAAGATCAAAACTTTTAGCCTCGAATATGCCCATGTTATGCTTATTTAATGGCATGTATAACTTTCACATTATCTATGTATGTTTTTATTAATTTGGGAGATTATTAAATGGTTGAAAATTTTATAAACTGAGATTATGAGAGATATGTTTATAAACGTTATGCTTGTAAGGAAACGTGTAATATGCATTCTTCAAAGATGTGCAATTTACAATCAAGAAGGCCCAAACAGGCTGGCCTAATAACATAAAGTAACGTATAAGTTTTCTTTGTTTTCTCTATTGTCTATAACCAGACTGTGTCAATCGAACGAATCGTATGCCGATCAATTGAACACAATCGAACAATTGTAATTTGATTGTCGAATGCAATCGAATTGTACTCGAAAATTACCAAAGATTTGCCGTTAAATTGCTTCGATTAAGTTTGATTGTAATTGATTACTGCTCGATTACATTCCATTACTGTTCAATTATATTCGATTGATTTATTTGCTCGTGTATGCAATCCCTCTCCAGGCTAATGTTGTAAAGGAGTGGGTCAATTTTATTGCAATCAAACTTAAACATAATCATAATCTAACATGACCAAAGATCAAGGGAATGTATTTGACAATCAATTGAACTAATCGATTATTGTTCAAACGCAATTGAGCACAATCGAATGTTACCCGGGAATCTTCCGTTCAATTGACATTCGATTGTGTTCAACAGTCGAATAGCAATTATTCGATCGCGTTCGATTACATTCAAGCTCCTCAATTATTCTCTGAGAATCTCCCTTTGAAGAAGAGGGCTTGTAATTATTTTTTTGAGACATTCTCATAGATATTTGAATATTTGCCTTTTTCTGAGCTGATGGAAACCAGCAAACCAAATAAAGTCATTAGTCAAATTTGAAACACTGTGGCTAGCCTTTGAAACTAGCTTCTTTGTCCTTACATAGCTAGGAAATCGGTACCAGTAGCAACAAAAAAGGTAAAATAATAAGTGCACGCCAACCTTTAACCGCGGCGGCCAGCTCAGAGTCGGAAGAAACATAAAAAACATGAATATTTTTCTGGTGAGCAAGTCTGTCACGTGAAGCAACAAAAGCCCCTGCGGGACAATAATAAAATCTTGACACAAAATTGATATCTGGAAAAGCTAATTAAAGTGTAAAAACAACACATTTCCATTGATGAGCCCATTTACTAACCTTCTGCATATATAAAAATTACCTAGGTTACAAATTTTTATCTTCCGACTGAATTATTTTTTTTCGAAAAAAAAATTCACAGCTGTCATGGGCAAAGATTGAAGTTTCTCAAGTCCAACAATGTTGGTTATAGCATTGCTAGATAAAAAGCTGAATTTTTTCTTTTTCGTTTCTCATTTTCGTGATTGAAAATTTTAGAAAAGATTTATACGCATAATATTCCACTCCGGATTGCCTTTCCAAAAAGTATACAATTCTAATATAAAAATCTAATTCGAAATCTATCAAAAGTAATACGCAATTGAAAATTTACTGCCAGCTAATTTGAAATGTACTTCCTTTTTTAGACAGATCAAGGCTACTCCCAGGCAAAAAAGCTGCATAACCACGGTATCCGAAAATATGTCCGGCCTGTCTCTTCATTTTTTTTAAAAAAGCGGAACTGCCAATCAGCTATTGGGTCCGTGGAATACATTACAAAAATGCATATCATGAATAGAAAAAACCGTAAGGAGACTTGAGGGGGAATCAAAAAGCACAATTTAACTTCAAATTTCTTTGCCATTTAGAAATATAAATTGATGAAAAATATATTTCCGTGACAATATGATAGAGAGTTATGTCGACGTGTTAGTTTGAAGTTAACCGTTTTTATTGTACGTTGCTTCGTTATTCATCGATCTAGAACGCCAATATTGGTGGCTGCAGTAGCTCCACCCTCCACCCAAAGCCCAACTATGAACACCATATTGATTTTGGTCCAAACCTATTTCCTTTGTCACCTTCTTTATGTCGTCTCGTACTGAACTGTATGAATTTAGTCAGGTTTTATTCCATAGTCGTTGTTTTTGTTTAGCTTTTGTCACTCCTCTGAAATGATATTCCCAGAATAATCTTCCATGTTTGCCAATTCCAGGTACCTATCAAGATGTCTTACCGGGCAAAGATGTGAGTGAAGTTTTACAATGTAAACCAAGTAGCCCTTTCTGTATTTGTCTGTATTTGTCGGTTTTTTACTGCCTTCGATAAAAATTATTCATGATATGCACCACTGCAATGACTTCACGAAATTATGCAACTTATCTGTTTTTGTTTCACCCAATACGTCACTTTTTCTATTGTTTAAGTGACGTATTGGGTTGAACATTTTAAAAATTCTCAGAAGACTCTCCAGTGGTGCATATCATGAATAGCATTATCTTTAAAGAATATTATCTCTGATTCATAAATGAAAGAAATAAAAGTGATCTTTTTCCCATGGAAAGTCACATATTTATAGTACTTGCTTTTTACTGCCTTTCCTTTGATTTCTTTTGCTCCTAGATATTTTGTTTAAAAAAGCCATGAATAGCATGACGGTGGCAGGTTATTTTTTTTTCAATGTCCGGGTTTCCTGGATTCAGCCAAAAGTTTTTCATGTTTACTTCTTCTGATTGGCTAAAACTATTTGATCACTGTATTAGCTCGCACGCGCGCTTTTGGAAATTGAAAATTTTCAGCTACCAATATTGAACAAAATTGCACAGCAGGGCCCAGTTGTTCAAAAGTCGATTAGATCAACTCCCGATTAGCGCTAATCGTGATTAGTTTTCGATTAGTTAATCCCGGCGCTTAACTTCCGTTGTTCGAAACATCAGATTAACTAATCGTGGACATTTTGCCTGTGTTTTCAAAAATCTTTATCTTGACGTCACTTTTCGAATGTTTTCAAAACATACGAAAATCTTTTTTTGTTCAAATTTCTCACTTCAATGCAGCGACTTCACTTTTTTTGTAGGAAAAAGTCTCTTAATCCTCGTTAATCCTGGGTCAGAGCAGAATTAAAATTTGGCCAATTTAATCGGGATTTAATCCAGATTCAAGCCTAATTTTTTTTCGAACAACCGACGGTTCTGCGTTAATCGCCGCTAATTGAGATTTAATCGTAAATTAAGCTAATCGGCCACTAATCAACTTTTGAACAACCGGGCCCAGAGCTCGGAAGAGCTCTAACTTTGTGTACAAATATTTATATTTTTTGACGTTAATGAGCTATTAAAGGAAATTTTGGCCACAGTGCACTGCCAGCTCAGTGAATGGAAACCCAACTTTAGTCAACAGCTTGTGGGAGGGGGGGGGGGTACTTAGGCAAATGGAGGGTACGGTATGTGCCGCCGCAAATTTTTTTTCCGTGAACGGACGGAAGTATCTTCGACGGTCAGAAGTATCATCTTTTGACGGTCGGAAGTATC
Organism: Clytia hemisphaerica; assembly: GCF_902728285.1. Classification (NCBI taxonomy): domain Eukaryota; kingdom Metazoa; phylum Cnidaria; class Hydrozoa; order Leptothecata; family Clytiidae; genus Clytia; species Clytia hemisphaerica. Next base: position 212,227 of record NW_027104043.1, read on the forward strand.
ATTTTTAATTTTTCCTATCCGTCATTCCGTGGTTCAGGGGGTATTGGGTCATTACCAATCAATTAGGTAGGGTCAGGGTTGCTAGTAACGGCTTGTCACTGTGCCGGGTGCATACTCGGCGCCTTGGGCCCCGCAGGGTTGCTAGTAACGGCTCGAATTTCAGTCAGTTTAAAAAAGGGGCACTTTTACCCATATTATAATAACATTACCCCCGTCTTTTGCCAGTTCGGTATAATATGTTATGAATTGCGTTAGTTTGCTGTGCGGCGATGGCTCAATGGATAGAGCGCTGGCTTCCGAATCTGAAGGTCTTTCTTTGGTGGTGGTTCGAATCTCACTCGGTGCGAATATTAGACAGGTCGAAATTGATGGAAAAATGATTGACAGGTATGACAACTCCGTCAGAGATGAGAAACTAAGTCTCAGAAAGTAGAAAAAACAGATAAGGTGAAAGATAGGAAAGGGAAAATGAGCCGTCAAAAGATGATACTTCTGACCGTCGAAGATACTTCTGACCATCGAAGATACTTCCGTCCGTTCACGGAAAAAAAATTTGCTGTGCCGCCCTTAAGGGTACCTTTTTTGGACTTCCAAAGTTCCGCTAAGGGTCGGAAAGATCAGAAAATCAAATTTCAGTCCCAGTAAAGGAAAATTTCAACTTTTTACCCCCTGAAAAATCGAAATTTGTTCCAAATTGGTCACATTAGTCCCGCTAAGGGTCGTAAAATTCCCAAAATTTTCCTTTGTTTTCCCGGTAAGGGTCCAAAGTTCGAAAGTTCGAAAGTCGGGCGGCACCCCCCGTCAGCTCGCAACCCTAGTATCTCCCCCCGGGGTCAACAGACGCAAGGTGGAACCGTTGTCCCTGCGTTTCTATGTTTTCTATATTCTTACTATTTGTTTAGATTTTTAGAATGTTTGGAATATTTTGCTTTTGTTTAATCTAAAGCAAGTGAGCAATAAACGGATCAACAAGGTTAGTATTTTTCAAACAATACTGTATACTGTGATTTTTAAAAAGTATTCTAGACTTTGAATAAGAGCTGTTAATTTATTCTATTACTAATTTTCAGTAAGGCTTTGTAATTTCTTTTAACGAATATCCAAGTTTCATTTTAGAGTATTGTTATATAACTAACAAGATAGAATTCCTCGACAAAGCCCCGAGCAAAAGAAACGTTTTGAAAAGTGCTTTTGAAAATACTGATTGTGAGTCTTGATTTTCTTGTTTACCATACTCTATTTCTGTTCTTTTCGTTTACTAGTATTCTGAATACTTTCACAGAGATTTCTGTTTTATTCATGAGAAAAGAGCGCGTTGGTATTCATTGTTGAATAGACATTCAAAGAGTGAGGAGTGAATAGAGTTTTATTTTTTATTTTTTATTTTCTTCTTGATTTTGAAATGCGGAACGAAAAGATTCATCATTAAATTTTTTTTAATCAAGAGCAAGCAGTGTGTAAACTATATTTTTGAATATTTCTAAAGACGAAAATAAATTAGTAACAACGACCGATGTTAACCACTTAAGTGCTGAAAATCGTCATCTAAATTATCTGCTTATTTTTCCATCATTTTTTTGAAAATAATACAAAGAAAGGTATATTCTACATAATTTCTAACCAAGAAAAATGAAATATGTAACAATAAACGATGTTAATCACTTCAGTGTTGAAAATCGTAATTTGAATCATCTGCTTAGTTTTTCTACTGTTTCATCTCTAGAAAAAATGACGTGAACTCTATTCTTGAATATTTCAAATCAAGAAACGGTATGATTTATATTAATAAACGGTGTTAATCACTTCAGTGTTGAAAATCGTCTTTTGAAATATTTCATTCATTCTCTACCATTTCATTTTTGAAATGTAGAGCGAAAAACTTCATCATAAATTTCTTTTAACCAAGAAAAAGTAAGACGTGTAACAACGAACGATGTTAATCACTTCAGTGTTGAGAATCGTCATTTGAAATATCAGATTAGTTTTCCACCACTTTCTTTGAAAATAGAAAGAAAACTTGGGGTATTCTGGATAATTTCTAAACATACAAGTATAAATAAATGTGTAACAATAAACCGTGTTAATCACCTTAGTGCTGAAAATCGTATTTTTAATCATCTGCTCATATTTTTAACCGTTTCATCTCTAGAAAACACCAATGTAAACTTTATTCTTGAACATTTTAAATCTAGAAACGGTATGATTTGTATCAATGAACGATGTTAATCACTTAAGTGTTGAAAATCGTCTTCTGAAATATTTCATTCATTCTCCACCATTTCATTTTTGAAATGAAGAGCGAAAAACTTCATCACAGAATATTTTCAACCAAGAAAAAGTAAGACGTGTAACAACAAACGATGTTAATCACTTCAGTGTTGAGAATCGTCATTTGAATAATCTGATTAGTTTTCCACCATTTTCTTTGAAAAACTTTATAATTTAATATTTTTAATCAAGAATTAAGAACAAACGACGTTAATCCCTTAAGTGTTGAAAATTGCAATTTGAATTAATTGCTTAGTTTACTACTATTTTACGTCTATGAAACTTAACAAAAGCTTTTTTCTTAAATATTTTCAACTAAAAAATATTATAGTGTGTATGTATCAATGAACGATGTTAATCACTTTAATCTCAGATCCGATACTCACTTTTAGAGTCGAAACTAGTACTCGAAAATCTAGTAATCCTGGAAAATATTAATAATGAATGGCGTTGGGTCCAGATGGACTCCCCTGGTCGTAATAGGGTGGTCTGGGCGTAGAAAAAAAAACTATATAAAACACCTCTATAATTTCTCTCCTGTTAATACTAAAAAATGAAACAATTGATGGAAACTCCCTATGTAATGACTTAATACACACTCTGAAATTATTCGGAAATTTTAAGTCAAAATTTTAAAATATTAGTCGTAGTCTAGGAAAGCTGACCATGATTTTGCCCCTGTTATCTTCGTTATCATATGAATAAAAGACTTGAGAAGAAGTAGAACAAAAAAGGCTTTAGTCGAAGTTTTGAAGCTGCTAGTAGGGTTTTCCAAAGATGTATACCATGTAAAGGTTATGGTTTCATTTTTATGATTTTAATGAAGCAGCAATGCATCTAATAGTACTTTCTACAAAAGTACAAAGGACAAGGATGTCTCGTTGTTCAACTCAATTCTCAGTTCTAAAGTTTGTAAACATATTAGTCACGCTTGGGCTAACAGGGTTACAGTCCATTTTCTTCGATGATCTTCATGCTAAATCTATTCAATGTGAATCGTATATGGTGATTTTCTATTGGCTGAATGGTGGTAGCTAGAGAAGGCCTTTTCATGGTCTTTTCCTGCGTCAGCACGTTTGACTTGAGTGGATAATGCAGATTGTTTGTTTTAGAATGAGAATAATGTCTTCCCAATGTATTTCTACAGTCACAACTCCATATGATGATAAGAGTCACTAAAGTATTTATTTCAAGTAAAAAAAAAATTCTCATACCATGTGCAATTTAGCAACATCTGTTGCCAGATGTATGTAAAAGTCACTAGTAGATGCCACCTTACCAGTATTTCGTCAATACACATTAAAATGAATGTCTGGTATACGAACATCATTTCGTATTCTTGATAATTGTGCTGCCTAATTCGAGTGACGGCCTACCAAACAAATGAGACCTAGTCGGTAAGTGAGACCGGACTATGAAAAGGACGGCTTTAGAACCTAGGTGGGGGACCTAATTTTATCTACAGATAGTGATGTATGACTATGCAGTTACAATACATTCGAAATATTTAGCAATAACAATGCTGTACAATAATAACTATAAATATAAGGATACTTACAACTTAGCTGGTCAGCCTCCAATCACTGCCGAAATAACACTAAAGTTCAGAAGGGCTGAAGAGCACTTGTTTAGTTGCTGTTCAATGTAGGGTGGAAGGCGCCATTGCGCATAAGAAGAGCACTAAGTGGTCGCTATAAAGCTAAGGCCGGAGGAAATGTAATGCATTCCTCCGACCTTTAAATGGCTGAAGGGGGTCGCGTTTTTCGGCGGTGTAGCCAGCTCAGGGCAATAAAAAATAATGTAAATCTAATAAATTTTTAAACTTGCGTTTTTGTCTTATCTTTGTTGCCTGAAGAATAGGGATCGTCTCTATTATTTATCATTTATTATCATTGATGCAGACCGCGACGCCATGTGCATCATTGTGTTATCATCAACTTTGTTTTTTGATATTATTCACAAAAATTAACTAACCACTTTCCATCCTATTTCAAGTTTAATTCGAAAAGAAGTTTTACTTCCTTTTAAAATTATTTCCAATCCTCAGTTAAATACATAGAATAAGTATTTCAAGATAACAGCCATTTTCAGGCCAATATTAATTACTAGCTCAAGGCTATCAATGTAGTAAGGTTGTTTTGGGGATGTTTCATCTATAATCAGGATGTTGAGGAATGTTTCTGCGAATTCTTCTCCGTAGCTTGAATTCATGAGTTGGCAAAATACTACTTTTAGCATTTCGACCAAATCACTTTTATCTTTGGATTGATGACTGTATTTTAAGCTGTTGAATTTGGAGTGTGTATATATTGGTGACATTATATATTGGTGTACTGGAGCCTTATCCGGGTGCCTAACAGACGAATAAGACGCAGTGGGTGAGTGAGTCTAGACTACGAAAGGGACGGGCTAGAGGAACCTAGGGGAGTAGAACCTAATCCTACTGTAGACAAGAACGGGAGACTATGAAGTTACAATAAAACTAATATTTAATAATGACAACGCTCTACAATCGTGCTACAAATATGAAAAGGATACTTACAACCCTATGTCCTGAACAGGTCCGCCGCCTATCGCTGCCGAAATAACACTAAAGTTTAGGAGGGCTCGACAGCAATTGCTAAGTTGCTGCCCAGTGGAGCGTGGAAGGCGCAGTTGGGCGTTAGAAGGGCGCTAGATACGATCAGTAAAGGTATAGCCGAAGGAACTTTAGTACATTCCTCCGACCTTAAATGGCTACGTGGGGTGGCGTTTTCTTTGGAGGCATTGCCTGCTCAGGAGTGACTAATAAAATAATAAAAATGATAAAAATTTCCTAATCTTGACACTTCTTCCATCTTGTTGCTTGGAGGAATTGGAGATTGGTCGGGGGGTAGCCACTCTTCAGGACAGGTCTTGTTTTTCTCAGCTTTTGGTGGATGGATCATCTTCTGCATTCCTTAGGATACTTTCTGGAGTACTTGAATGGTGGCAACGGAAGCAGCAGGTTCCACTAACACTGGTGGCTTGATGATAGGGGATGACTGGTTTAGTGGTGTCATCCCCAGCTGCCTGTGGTGGTGGTTTAACAGGCGTTACAAGTGATTCATTTGTTGGTTTTGATGTTATTTGGTGTGTCTTCTCAGCCACCAGTCTCTTTGAATTTCTCATTTGGTGGTCATATCTAGTAGGTCAGCAGATTCAGGTTTCCCTTGGTGTTGATGGCTTTTATCTGTGGTTGCCATTTAGGGATGTCAGTTGTTGGTAGAAGTGTTGGTTGGATTGGTGAAGATGAGTAGCTACCGCAGGGAGGGGCATAGGTCTTTTGGGTTCTGGTTTTAGGGGTTTTAGGTTTGGTTTCAGGGAGGCTAAGGTTTGGTTTGTGGCGTTTCTTGTGTTGTCTTCTTCAATCCCTATGCAAATACTATAAATATATATATAAAAATCGTAAATTCAACCTAGAAATTAAAATAAAAATTTAATATGGAGTGCAGTCATAATTTGTGCAGTCACCAATTTCTCGTTTCCTTTCTCTCTCTCTCCTATAAAAATGAAGTACGGTGTGCGGTCACAATTTCGAATTTCTCGTTTCCTTTCTCTCTCTCTCCTTTAAAAACGAGAGTTTAACGAGAAAAAAAGATTAAGAAAGAAAGTTGATCTTTGTTACAGTGAAATCTGATTCTAAAAAAAGCTGAAAATTGATTGTGATTTTGGATATAAAAAAAAGACAGACAGGCAAGACAGACAAGGTGGAACGATGCCTGCGGTACAATTAGAATACTTACGGAGTTTGCGTAGTTTACCTTGTACGTCAATGCTCTTTTCTCCTAAAAAATACCTGGAAGATACTGAGAAAAGATCAAATTCAAAAATCTCTTATCTCATTCCTTGAGTCAGATCCCTCGACGCCCTTCTTAACTGATAATTGAGTGATTAAGTCACGGATTGCATTTCCTGCTTCATCCCTCGTATTAATTGCCGTCGGGGGAGACCTACATATGGCGGAGTAACACTTTTTTGCTAAGGTCTCGGCAGCTTCGAGGGACCGAGGTCCGCCTAGTAACTAACATAAATATTGAAACCATTGAAAATTTATTGTCTCATCACTTTTTTCGATAATGCAAATAAAGATGACAAATTCTCCTTAAATACATAGAAAATAGACGATTTCATTGTAAAACATAATTTAAAAATAGACTACAACTTTTAGTTTTTGAAAAAACTATTTTAAATTTTTTAGACTTATATTAGCCACATATAATTTGTAATAATGAATCAATAAATCATCAATCCACTTTTCTAATTTTTCTCTATCTTCATATTTCGCTCTTATTTTCGTCTTCCTTTTCTTTATAGTCTTCGCTCAAATATCGAATTCTTTTAATAAATTCTGAAAACTGTTTTAAATAAATGTCATATAAAAATCAAAAGATAAAAATCCTTGCAGTAAACGTATTAGTTGTATCTTTGTTCCAAATGAAAAAAGTTTGTACCGAGACTATGAACCAAAGAAAGATTAAATGACTGCTGGACACCCCTACAAAATCAGATCAAAATACTTTATAACTTTGAGTATTAATACATGGTCGTTCCAGTCCCATCTCTCTAGCTCCTTTACCATCTTGGGTAAGAACATACGTATAGCATGATATTCATGTGGGTATGGGCCATCAAGTCCACGGTTTTTAATGTCTCTGATTATCCTCAGTGTGAGGAGAGAAGGTGGTTGTTCATTTTGGCGACTAAACCTCATGTGGGGGCAGACGAATCGCCTGAAATATAGACATTAATTAGACACTCTTGAAACAATGTTTACCATACACTTTTCTTTTAGATTTCTTTCTAATGTCCCTAAATCATCCTCTTATTTCATTTGAATTTAATACTATACTTTTCTTTAGAAAATGGTCTTCTGTAGTATTGCCTTCATCATTCTTTGACTCACAAAGCAACTCTAATTTAATCTTATTGTTTCCGTGCATCAAACTTGCCTACATCTGTACTTTCCTCTATCAAGTTCTATATCCTTCTAAATCATAAATTTTTGTAATTGAAGTCGTACATTCACTCAATCTAAATAAAAAAATAAAAAAATGAAAAAACATTACACATTGTAATGATACATTTTACTAGTTTTTAAATAAATTTTATACAAGCGAAATAAAGTAGATTCCGAAATAACTGCAACGAAGTCCTTGATTTCATCAAATTTTTTCCCAGCTTATCGAGAATGTTATTTGCGATTAAGGTGGCCAATTCTTCTTGCTGGCACATAGAATCTAGTACAGTCCGTAATCTCATGTTCGTTTGGTTTTGTTTATACTTGGCTGGAAAAATACGATCTGTTCTGTAAATATAGCTGTCCTGAGTATAGAATTAGTGCCCTTGAAATCGGAGGATTTGTTTTAAAATTCAAATTTCTTTTCATTTTGGGTATCTTTCCTCAAAAAATGGCAAAAATGATATCCCAAAGCTGACGTCCCCTTTAAAGTAATAAACAGTTGGGTCTTAAACAATGCAACCAAAACTTCGTTCATATTTTCGGTGTCATTGTTTGTAATAACTTTTTCATTATAATTGTCCTTTATTCTAGTTGTGTTTAAAATGTTTGTTTTGGCACTCACGAAAACAATGTCAAAGATGATGAAGATTAAAATCTTTCTTTTTTTTATCTTTTTTCGATACTTGTGCATTCTGCATAGGTTTCTCTTATGGGAAGTTGGTTTGTACAACTCTCCAAGTTTGAGTTTCAATTCTTCTTCGTTTCAAGATAGCTGCCATTCAAATACACGTAAATTGATGCAGCATCTCATCATTCATATTGTGAGTTTGATGATGATAAATAGTAATCAATGATGAATAGTGCAAAGGAGGTTGAGACTGAGATGGCACTGCGCAGCTCTTGCAACCTCAATGCCAACTCACCAGTTACTAAGGTCATCGTTCTCGTGGCCAGTCGTAGCGTCTTAAACATCATCCCCTCATCCATCCAGCTGGTCTTGTCCTCCGTGACTGCGACCCACGATCTGTGTGTTACTTCATCAACAAAGAACAACTCCCGTGGAGTTCGTTTCCTCTTTATTTTGGGAAAAGACAAGGCAAGAAAGTAAAAATAAAACATTTTAAAGAACGTGGTTGACTGCTGTATAAATTGAAAGCGAATTTTTGAGATTGTGTAGTTCTCCTTTATTCTTCATTGATCACTCATCATGATGTCGACTTGTATTTTTTTAACAACATGGCCTGTTGCTTCTGTGACATAATTTTATCCATCTTGATTTCTAGATCTACTCGTCCTATCACCAGAAGGTATTGAAAGCTAAGCGTGGACAATCGCAGTACCATTTTGGCAACCATCAGAATGTTTAACCGTGAAATATATATAGTGATTTTCGTTTGTTTATCTCCTTTCCTCCACGGCTTCCTTTGTTTCGTCACAATACATATAGTACAAACTTTTGCAGTAATTCGGTTACCATGATTGCAACTCATGAATTAAAATTAAAATTAAAGAGTTTTTTCCATAGTGATACAGGTGCGGTCTAGTTTGTAGTTTGAAACACAATTTTGAACATCAAAACATTAAGGTTATTTACATCTATTTACATTTTTTCATTGCTTCCTTTATTAAATGGAGTATCCGTACACGGCATTTTGCATTGTACAGACCTGCCAACTTGAGATGTTCATTTTGCGTGAGATAAAAATTTTGAAGGAAAATCCGAAATTTTTTCCAAAAGATCGGAAATCTGGGAAAATTTTCCCGAAAATTTGAAAATTGGGGAAAAGATTTTGCAATAAATCGGAAAAACGAGGAAATTTTTTTTCACATGTCAAAAATGTGTCAGAAATCAAACTTTAGAAAAATTGCGTGAGACAATGTTAGAATGCGTGAGTCCTATGTCCAATGCCTGAGAGTTGACACCTCTGCATTGAGCCTCGGGAACTCTTCCTTTGCGTTAACCCTTTGTCCGCTACCTATCATTATTCCCAATACTATTCTCGTGTCTTTCTTCTTCAGGAAAGGGTATAGTATTTTGGGCAGCTGGATTTCAAGCACAACCATGTGCTTTTTTATAATACTTTTCCGGTTTTGATCATGAGGGTAGGTAGGATTTTTACAAAGTTTCGTGTAAGATTTCCGTCAATTTCATTTCCTTCGTGTACACTTTGTTTCATAAAGGTCAATCCGTAAACGGTACCCAAGGCCTTAATCGCTATCGCAGCCAAAATTCCCTGGCCAAACCAGCATTTTGATACTCTTTCTCGATTGTTACTCCTCTGGAAAATTGTTTTCTTCTCGCCGCTTGTAATGGTCTTCTCCTGAAAATTGATAATGGCTTTCTCAGCACTTAAGATGTCTGTCCCAATTATCGCTTCTTGCTCGATACCGAGGACTACCAGGAAGTTTTGATTCTTTAGTGATTTTGGATCGACAATGCTCGTTGGAATGATTACACTTCCTGTGTTTTCTATTTCTTCTCCAGTTATGGAATTCAACGTTGTGTCGGTAACGTGTGTTAGAAATGGTTCTATTTCTGCAGCGTCCCAGATATCATTGTTTAGTAGTGAATGTGCTGACCCAGTGTTGATTAGTGCCATGTATGGTTTTGTTTCACCTTCTATTGACAGGTAAACTCTGGTTGTGATTCCATGTTCTTTTTCTTGATAATCTTATTTTATTTTGGCTTGATACCGCAAGTACATGTCTTCGTCTTGCTCTGTTTTTATGGGAGTGTCCACGTTTCTCGTTATGATGCACGTACGTGAATACGTACGTTACAATTCTTCTTCGTCTGCATTTCCTTCTTCATTTGCATTTTCGTCTTCCTGTTTGTTGACAGTCTCCGTCATCAATCGTCTCGCGTGGAGTTCGTTTCCTCTTTATTGTGGGAAACGACAAGGCGAGGAAGTAAAAATAAAACATTTTAAAGAACGTGATTGACAAATTATAAAATGAAGTCCAAACGAACGACTTAAAATTCAGAAACTATGAGTGCCTCCTCGTCGCTACGCTCCTGCGGGGGCAATAATGTGATGCCGACTCACGTCAAGGTCGACACCACACTATTAACGGCTGGAGGACTAGTCCAAACAGCAAACAGAGAAGGGGAAATTGTACGTATTTCTGTCCATGTTATATACTATCTTACATTCAAAAGAGCTCTTACCTGACATATATCCAGAAACCACCTCCTGCTATCATATCCGAAACTAGACGCCCAGATCAGGCGATCTGAACAAAGCAAAACACTTTCAAGATCACTCAGCCGTAACGAGGGCGTTACGGGCGTTACGGGTGGTTTCTGGGCGTAGTAGAGAGGCTATAGAATCGCCGGATTCTGTACACCCTCCCCGCCCTGTTAAACAGGTTAAACAGGCAGTTTTCCCTTAATGCAATTCAAACAAATACATGGGATGACCAGGACATTTCCGTCTGAACCAGTACAATAGCAAATTCTATATAATAATCCTAAAAATACTATGAAAATAAACATTAAATAATCTAAACTCTAATGATAAATACTATTCATATAATCCACATAATATAAGGTTAACACCTTTTCAGCCCGGCGGACGAGTATAGTCGTCGAGCATACGTTCCGGCGGACGAGTATAGTCGTCTTTTTGACGACTAAGCTATATTTCTCCCATTGGCTTCTTTGCTAGCCGTAGAAGTAAAGAGAAACGGAAAGTAGAGGTTCTAAGCTTTCTTTTGATATATGGTGATGTAATGTTTTGATCACGTGTGTGAGGCAGCAGATTTCGGAGAAAAGGGTTAGAGAAAAAACAATCTGATCACGATGGCGACCAAGAAATGGGTTTTCCAACTTACTGCTAAAGTTCTTGGATTTTTTGACTGGTTTAGGCCACTTTTCTTCATGGAAACATTGTTTTTATAATGGCAAAACATCCAGTAAGTATATCTTATATTTTGTGTTTTGTTTTTAGCATCAAAAATCCATTTATTTGTCATTTTGACCACTTTTCTCGACAAACCATCGGAGTCGACCCAAACTTACAGTACTTTTTTACTTTTTATTCAGGTTGGAGCATGGAAAGTGGACAAATCAATGCAAAAGTGTTTTCTACACCTATTTATTTCAAAGGAGCACCAAAGAATTGAAAAGCCTGGATTTATGTTGAATTGCACCTTCTTCCGCTCCACCAGCAACGGTCGATCGATCCCCGAATTCTTGGCTCATAACGATGTCCTGATTACAGCTTATATGGATCAAAATGATGGCAGGAGGAACCACATAACAGCCACATGGAATTATTATGATGACATTTAGCATTCCTTATGGGCAAAAGAGATCAGATTTGATAGCAATGAGTTTGCCTCAAAGGCTTACGGTTTTTGGAAACTTTGCAACTGTCGCCGACTATGCCATCTAGTTTCACGGTTAGCCGATACCCTTCAAAAGCTTCAGGAGCTAAGAATACTGACTGAACGTGTTGTTTAGATAGTTGGGGATACTTTTACACCATTTTGATGTTGTAGCTGCTTCTGGAAACACTTATCATCAAAATATTCAAAATTGTATATATTGGATTTTTTAGCCGAAAATCGTGATTTTGGCAAACAGTGACCGATATTTGGGAGGCTGGTTGTGACACATACAGATTTTTTGGATGTGATTTTTGGTATATTACTTCAAAATGATGTATAGATTGATAAATAGCCACAAAGACAGATTTTTAATTAACTTCCCCCCACTTTTTTTTGCTCTAGAAGTGAAAAATGCAAAAAAAGTGACATTACCGCAAAACGTGAAAAAAAACTGTGATTTATGTATGCTACCATTTTGTAGGACTTATTTTATTTGGATTGGTACTTGGTCTAAAAGTTGTAGAATTTAAGTAGCTTTTCAGGGATACCTTACTTTTTTTCTAAAGATTCCTAGTTCTTGAGTTATGATCAAATAACTGAACATGTCTATTTTCTGAAAAAATGTTGCGCGCTGACAGCGTGAAAATTTAAAAAGTTGCGCGCTGGAAGGTAACTGTTTAAATAATGAAAGTTTTTTTTTTTTTTTTTTTTTTGTAAGAACATATTTATCTATGCTACGTAATATAAGGTGTACTAAGGGAGCAGGGTGGATATTTTCCATTCCACATAACATAAGCCATATTATTCCTATTCCACGGGGAATAGTGAAATTTTACGTGCCAAGGCTAGGATAGAAATTGTCTGTTGTCTATGGTGTGTGATGGCTGATTGAAAATTAGGGCTGAAAACATGGTAGCGACTATTGTTTTTCCCGTGGGAAAGTTCTTCGTTTTTTTTTAAAACAGTTCATTTTTGTTGTCGGCATTGCGTTTCGCTAGTAATTGGTGGCATTTGATTGGTGGATTCTTTTCGACCAATCGTTGTGAATGTACGGAGAATGTTCCGTGGGAAAGTTATTCGTTTTTCTGAAAACATCTCATTTTTGTTTGTGTTTGGAATTACTTGTAACTGGTAATTGGTGGTATTTGATTGGTAGATTCCTTTCGACCAATCGTTGTAATTGTACGGAGAATGTAGTGTCTTTGGCAGTAATACATCTTTCATTGTCTTTTTGGATACAAATGGATATGGAGCGACCCTGCAAACTGATTTTGCTTCCAGTTAATCGGCGTTGGAACGCCGTGTGGTCCTGTGCCACATGCCATGTCACCAACCTGGCGATCTGTCCAGGGTGCTTAAACGTTAAACCCTTTGACAATAAAAACGGATCTGTCACGGCTACCAGATGTTGTAGCCGAGTTTGGCGTGGTGCCGACGATTTTATTTGCTGCTATGGTTCTGGTGATGGTTCTTTTCCCTCTTTTTCCTTCAGGGGGTTCATCCATCGTAGGTCCTTCTGGGTTGGTTAAGTTTAGTCTTCGTCTTGGTATTTCTGTTTCCTACCCTGGCGTCCAACTTATTTCAATCTATTCCACGGCCCTCCTCCTTTTTACCTGTACTGTAGCATTATCCCAGTGCTTGCCTAGCAGACGAATAAGACACCGTGGGTGAGTGAGTCTAGCCTAAGAAAGGGACGGGCTGAAGGAACCTAGGGGAGTAGAACCTAATCCTATTGTAGACACGAACGAGAGACTATGCAGTAGTTAAATAAAAATAATATTTAATAATGACAACGCTCTACAATCGTGCTGCAAATATGAAAAGGATACTTACAAACCTATGTCCTGAGCAGGTCCGCCGCCGATCGCCGCCGAAACAACACTGAAGTTTAGGAGGGCTGGACAGCAATTGCTATATGTTGCTGCCCAGTGGAGCGTGGGGGGCGCAGTTGGGCGTTAGAAGGGCGCTAGATACGATCAGTAAAGGTATAGCCGAAGGAACTTTAGTACATACCTATATTAATAGACTTCCCTCGCCCTTCTAGGTGAGATTTAGTCGAGGCTGATAGAAGAAAGTACGTGTCTCATGGTTATCGCTTGCCTATGAATTTCCAGTCAGGTTCTATTCTATATCTATAGAACCTATCTCTTTTTTATATTCAGGTCGATCAATTTCTAAATCGCTGACGAATTTCACAGCTCAACTTGTCACTACAAAGTAAAATTTTCGAAGTGTTAGAGGCACACACAAAAAAAGGTTTCCCACAAAATAGATCTCTCTCCTAGTGCCTGTGTTCCTGTCCCGATTATACCCCCGTTTCGTATCAAATGTGTAGGTAAAAAAAATTGAATGTCAAGTTTCAAAAAAATATATTTTGTAGTTCCAGCCAAAACTTTCTCAAATTCCAATAAAAATTTCTCCTTGGGATAAGAACACACGGCGTGTAAAGGATGAGGGTACGTGGCCGTATTCCGACTATCGAACACAAAATTAAAAAAAACTATTCAGCTCAATCTCAAAACCCTCAAGACACGTTCAAATTGGATTAAAGAAAATAACATACTTACACCTCTGTGTCTTTCTGTAGCTCCACTGTCATGGATGCGGTAGGTGACTCGAATAACACTACATTTATTGAAGACTAATCTGGAACCCGACGCTAGAAGAAGGGGAGAGCCTTTAGGGCATTGTAGAATTCAGAACACAAGCATATCGAGACGAGATTTAATTTCGACATATCCGTTGTTGACTTCTTCAGTAATTTAAAAACATAACAATTAGCGATTGAAAATGTATTCAAATACAATGTTTCTGCCTTCGAGATCATTGAACGATCGATCGACGTAGAATGTCGAGAGATGTCTGTAGCTTCCTCGCAGCTCAATACAAAGACCATCTCTCAATCGACTCATGGGCAAAGTTCTTCGTTCCCGTACAAAACCAATACGTCTTCATTCATTCTAAATGCGATCGTTAAGCTGCAAGCTCTTCACTCTGCCAGCCCAAACATAAAAGTGTTTAAATTCATTCACTAAGAATCATATAATTAAATGCTGAATAAGATGGCTATAGAGTTGGTTACTATATCAATAGTTATAAAATGGTAGATCATAAATTCACCATGACACCACCTTTGTGCTTCAAAAACTGAAAGTAATTGTAATTATTATTATATTTATAGGCAATGATTGCTCTGTATTTACTTATGTTGCTTTTCTTTTATTGTTCAGGTAACTGACGAAACGGAGCCGACAACTAATGTTCATTTTCTATACTAATAAAATATATAATCAAAATTGAAATTGTTGTTTTGTTTCTGCCGAAAGGTGTGCGTACAAAATTTAGATATAATTTAATCACTTACCCCTGAGTTCCTC